>NC_042986.1:26184818-26445588 GCF_901001165.1 Salmo trutta
TGTAGTGCTGCTTACTGCTAGGCCGTGTCTGTAGTTGTTAGGCTATAACCGGAGTGTGTTTAGTGTGTTCATGTTGACTATAAGGACGTTGGTGTGCAGTTTTTCCCCCGGGAGACCGGCAACGGTATCGACAGAGGCTTTGCAGGTCACACCACTGTGTTCATGCACCTACTGTATGAGAAAGAGAAAGAGAAAGAGAAAGAGAAAGAGAAAGAGAAAGAGAGAGAGTACTCTCTGTCACTCATTACCATTTTAAACCAGAGCCTTCAGTCTCCTTAACTTGGGGTCATGAGCTAAGAAGTGAAGACAACTGACTACAGAGAGAAACACTTACCTCAACATTTCAACAATCTGGGATCCCCAGTCCTCTTCTTCCACAGTCAGACCAAGATGGTTCTAGCAACTAGCTCGTATGTTTGACTCCGGTTGCTTCATCCTTACGGAAATCCAGCTGGATTTGACTCCCGTTCAGTTTGACTGTGGAGGATCCATTCCCCTTTCTCCCAACACAACAGCACGGAAATCAGCAGAAAAGCATTCTGATGAATCTGCTGATGCACTTAATGTGCTCATTAAATCACCAGACAGCCACACATGTGTTTCTGCTCATCGGAGCCCACATGAGAACATTAAATCTGCAGGCTCTCTGGTTAGCCACAGGCTAAAGCTATGCATGATACTGCCAGACAACGTGGTCTGGGGGGGGGGGGGGTGCACTCTGCTTGACAACCGTGGTTGCCAGGGCGGCTGCATGCGGTGAGGTTTTGGGCTCCTGCCTTGTGGTAGAGGGAAAAGGGGGATGATAGAGGTGGGTTAGGGACATGGGGAGCATCTGTCCCTCTGGCATGCTGGGAAAATATGGACAACCACAGAGATGCCAGATTAATTAGGTTTTTCATTCAGGGAGGTAAATAGGGAGAGAGCTAAAATAACAGCTAGATATTAATAGAGACCTCCAGTCTGTCCACTAGGATCAGATGGATACTACGGTAGAGAGGGAGGGAGGGAGGGAGAGAAAAATGTAACTTCTTTGAGTGTAATGTTTACTGTTCATTTTTGTTGTTTATTTCAAGTTTGTATATTATCTACCTCACTTGCTGTGGCAACGTTAACATATGTTTCCCATGCCAATAAAGCCCCTTGAATTGAAATTGAAGTTGAGAGAGGGAGGAAAGGACGGAGGGAAGGAGAGAGGGGGATAGAGAGAGAGAGAGAGAGAGAGAGAGAGAGAGAGAGAGAGAGAGAGAGAGAGAGAGAGAGAGAGAGCTTGGTGTATACTGTAGTAAAAGCCTACAGAAAGATCTCGTTAACATAGGGACTATGTACCTAACAGCCTGAGAGTTTGGGCCTGTAGGTTTTTTTCTTCTAATGCTAACGTTAGCAGGCTTTTATTGTGCCTCAGACTGATAGCATTAGTCCCTCTCTTCCCTCTGGCTCAGCCACAGCACAAACCACCTGGAGGGGCTAGTGTGTATGACTTGACTTGATGCTGGCCCCGGTGACACACATGAGGCAACGAGACACAGTAACAGTAGTTCAGCAGTTCAGCCCTGGGGTCATGTGTTGCGTCTTTTCAGGAGGGAATCTTTGTCATTAGATAGTGTGTCACTTTTTCCTATTCACTCTGAGCGCCACAGAATAACAGATCATTTCTCTCTCTTTCTCTCTCTCTCTCTCTCTCTGTCTCTCTCTCTCTCTCTCTCTCTCTCTCTCTCTCTCTCTCTCTCTCTCTCTCTCTCTCTCTCTCTCTCTCTCTCTTCTCTGTCTCTTCTCTCTCTCTCTCTCTCTCTCTCTCTCTCTCTCTCTCTCTCTCTCTCTCTCTCTCTCTCTCTAATTCAATTCAATTCAAGGGGCTTTATTGGCATGGGAAACATATGTTAACGTTGCCAAAGCAAGTGAAGTCGATAATATACATTACACTCACAGAAGTTCCAAAAGAATAAAGACATAACAAATGTCATATTATGTATATATACAGTGTTGTAACGATGTGAAAGTACAAAAAGGTCAAATAAATAAACATAAATATGGGTTGTATTTACAATGCTGTTTGTTCTTCACTGGTTGACTTTTTCTTGTGGCACAGGTCACAAATCTTGCTGCTGTGATGGCACACTGTGGTATTTCACCCAGTAGATATGGGAGTGTATACAAATTGGGTTTGTTTTCGAATTCTTTGTGGATCTGTGTAATCTGAGGGAAATATGTGTCTCTAATATGTTCATACATTTGGCAGGAGGTTAGGAAGTGCAGCTCAGTTTCCACCTCATTTTGTGGGCAGTGTGCATATAGCCTGTCTTCTCTTGAGAGCCAGGTCTGCCTACGGCGGCCTTTCTCAATAGCAAGGCTATGCTCACTGAGTCTGTACATGGTCAAAGCTTTCCTTAAGTTTCGGTCAGTCACAGTGGTCAGGTATTCTGCCACTGTGTACTCTCTGTTTAGGGCCAAGTAGCATTCTAGTTTGCTCAGTTTTTTTGTTAATTCTTTCCAATGTGTCAAGTAATTATCTTGTTGTTTTTTCATGATTTGGTTGGGTCCAATTGACTTGCTGTCAATTAGCTGTTGATTTGGTGTTTTACATTGTACACGGAGGATATTTTTGCAAAATTCTACATGCTGTCTCTATTTGGTGTTTGTCACATTTTGTGAATTCTTGGTTGGTGAGCGGACCCCAGACCTCACTACCACAATCTCTCTCTCTCTCTCTCTCTCTCTCTCTCTCTTTCTCTCAGGAATCAGAGTAGTCTGTAATGGTGGTGTGTGTGTGTGTGTGTGTGTGTGTGTGTGTGTGTGTGTGTGTGTGTGTGTCTGTGTGTGTGTGGATTAAGCTAATGTCTGGGTGAGGATGAATTGCTCCTCTCTGCAGGTGTGTGTGTGCTTGTGTGGTGTGTGTGTGTGTGTGTGTGTGTGTGTGTGTCTGTGTGTGTGTGGATTAAGCTAATGTCTGGGTGAGGATGAATTGCTCCTCTCTGCAGGTGTGTGTGTGCTTGTGTGGTGTGTGTGTGTGTGTGTCTGTGTATCTCTTTCGCTCAGCTGCCCAGTGCAGGGCTGAGTAATGTTCTGTCTACTTGGCTGCCGCTGCACTGCTCTCTGACTACCCAACAGAGTATGTGAGCGGAACAGAGTTGGAGCGGAGCGTGCCCAATTTGACTGGAGCGCGTAGCGAGATTCCCAAAGGCTGGCATGTCGGCCTTCTGGCCTGCTCAAATTTCACTCCAGTAGCGCTCCAGTAGCACTCACTTCCGGAGTTCAGGGCATGCCTGGCACCGCATGCATTTGTAGTCTACTTATGTGCTCTATAGCCCCTTGCTTTAGCTACTGTCATGGAGTTCACAAAATATTTTCATAAAGAAACTGATAAAATACACAGGTGCTAAATCAAGGTGACTTACAAAGATGAGGACCAATAGCAAGAGAGGGAGTGCGGTGATGTAGTGTCCACAAATAAATAATCATTGTGGAATCTGAAAAGACACGTATCCTGAAAGCATTATGGTGTACTTACTACGTGTACATGCTAAAAGAAAGGAATGAGTATTTATAAACAAAACATTTGCTCTCTTAAACATTTCGTTCATTTTTGTTCTATTATCTATACAAGAGGCAAAAATTGAGTTTGGGCCAAAAGGCCTGGCATATTGCCACGTTCAAGGAGCTTTCCATTTTGATTGGGTTATTTTGCCTAAAAACCTTTAGAAAAATAAACAAAACAGCTCTGCATCTCTACCCACCCTGGCAGGAGTTGCCAAAAGAGTGTTTATTATCCCCAGTGGCTCTGTAAGTGTGGAGAGGATATTCTCTGCTGCTGGGGTCATGACCTGCAAATGAATCCTAAAAATAAATAAATAAGTCATTTTTCGTTTAATTTGTATTTAAGTCACAGCCTATAGGCGCAATTTATAGATTATAAGGATTTCATTTAAATGTAATGATTTAATACAACTGTCACGTCCTGACCATTGTAAGATGTTATTTTCTATGGTAGAGTAGGTCAGGGTGTGACAGGGGGAGTTTTGTGTTTTGTTCTATGTTTTCTATATCTATGTTTAGTTCTGGTTTTCTATTTCTATGTTTTTTGGGGGGAGGTTGATCTCCAATTGGAGGCAGCTGGTCCTCGTTGTGTCTAATTGGAGATCATATTTAAGTAGGGGGTTTTTCTTCCTGGGTTTTGTGGGTTATTCTATTTTGAGTAGTGTTTGTTTCTCTCGGCGTCACAGTTTGTTGTTTTGTCATATTCAGTTATTTGTGTATTGCAAAGTTTCACGGATTTAATGAAATGTGGAACTACAACCAGGCTGCACTTTGGTCTGCTCCTTTAGACAGCCGTGACAACAACAAAATGGTGTTTAAATGCTGAGCCTACTGTGTCTTGCAAATGCTTCACAATGTATTTCTTTGAAGACTATAGCCTTGAAATAATTGAAATAATATAGCCAAAATAATTATTTTTTGTTCCTTCTTAGTCTCCCTGTCTGGCTCCTGACTTATTTAGAGTGTTTATATGCTGTTTAATATGACATGTAGCCTATTTGAAATTGTGTGCTTCTGGCATTCACCTTTTCATGTTTATTCAAATCATTTTCATTCAAATCCATATGGTTTGGTTTCAATCCTTCAAATCCAAACGGTAGGTCCAGATAGTCACAAAAATAGATGGGTGTTGGTTAAATTGTGATTTTAATGAATGGAGCGAATTTGGAGAGGCAGTTTTTTAGTCAAGTGGTTGAAAATGACATGGAGCGCCGGAGCTCCATGATCGATGACTGGGATTTCCAACCACCCAACTCTGCTCACATGCTCTGGAACCCAAACACAGACATATTTCACAAACAAGCGCTGGCTAGCTCAGTGCTCAGCCCCAGCCCCACCACAGATCAACAATATTAATGAGCTCCAAATATGACTTTTCTTCCTCATTAGAGAGCCTGCTGCTTGGTATGAACTCACCACACTCCTCCTGGATGGAGAAGACAGAGTGTGTGTGTGTGGCTCTGATTCCATTGAATCCTATGAATTTTGTATTACAGTAGCAAAACAGTATAAGACAAGTGTGTGTACATGTATGGGTCCTATTTTGCATTTAGCATATGGTGTGTATACACTGAGAATACAAAACATTAGGAACTCGTTTCATGACATAGACTGACCAGGTGAATCCAGATGAAAGCTATGATCCCTTATTGATGTCACCTGTTAAATCCAATTCAATCAGTGTAGTTGAAGGAGAGAAGACAGGTTAAAGAAGGATGTTTAAAACATTGAAACAATTGTGACATGGATTGTGTATGTGTGCCATTCAAAGGGTTTTTCACACTCAACAGTTTCCCGTGTGTGTCAAGAATGTTCCAACACTCAAAGGACATCCACCAACTTGACTGTGGGAAGCATTGGAGTCAACATGGGCCTGCGTCCTTGTAGAATGCTTTTGACACCTTGTAGAGTCCATGTCCTGAAGAATTGAGGCCACTCTGAGGACAAAAGGGGGTGCAACTCAATATTAATTAAAGTTTTGTACACTCAGTGTATATAGTGTGTTCATGGGGTGTTGTATAAAGACATCCACTGAAATTCCATCTATTGCTGCTGAAAACCAACAATAATGCATTTCAAAAAAAGCATTGTCCACTGAAAAGTAAATACTTTTTAGACAGCCATATCTACAGTCGCACCAAAAGAGAAGCCTTGACTTTGTAACCCTGAAAGAGTAGAGGAAAGAGTGGAGGAAGAAGAATATCAGCGAACGAAAGGAGAAGTGTGCATTGTTAAATCTCCATCTGCTTCCAGACTGAACTCTGACACACTCAATCTGTTCTCCTCTCTTTTTCTTTCTATCTCTCTGTGTTGTTACTTTCACAGTCTGGCTTCTAGAGTAAGACTTTGTGTTGTGTGTACTCCGGTCATTCGTTCCAGTCTGTTTGTCTAGGAAGTAAGAAAAAGCATCCTCCTCTAAATCACCACCACTTTACCTTTCTTTATTTTATTTTATAACCTTTATACTGCATTTTCATGCATAACTACACTGAACAAAAATAAATGAATGCAACATGTAAAGTTGCTCCCATGTTTTATGAGTTGAAATAAAAGATCCCAGAAATGTTCCATACACACAAAAAGCTGATTTCTCTCAAATTTTGTGAACAAATTTGTTTACATCCCTGTTAGTGAACATTTCTCCAAGTTAATCTCCAAGTTAATTCATCCACCTGACAGGTGTGGCATACTAAGAAGCTGATTAAACAGCATGATCATTACACAGGTGCACCTTGTGCTGGGGACAATAAAATGTGCAGTTTTGTCTTACAACAAAATACCACAGATGTCTCAAGTGTTGAGGGAGCATGCAATTGGCATGCTAACTGCAGGAATGTCCCCCAGAGCTGTTACCAAAGAATTAATGTTAATTTCTCTACTATAAGCTGCCTCAATGTCGTTTTACAGAATTTGGCAGTACGTCCAATTGGCCTCACAACCGCAGACCACATGTATGGTGTTGTGTGGGGGAGTGGTTTACTGATGTCAACGTTGTGAACAGAGTGCCCCATGGTGGCGGTGGGGTTATGGTATGGGCAGGCATAAGCTACGGACAATGGACACAATTGCATTTTATCTATGGCAATTTGAATGCACAGAAATACTGTGACGAGATCATGAGGCCCATTGTCGTGCCATTCATCTGTCACCATCACCTCATGTTTCAGTATGAAAATGCACGGTTCCATGTTGCAAAGATCTGTACACAATTGCAGGAAGCTGAAAATGTCCCAGTTCTTCCATGGCCTGCATACTCACCAGACATGTCACCCATTGATCATGCTTGGAATGCTCTGGATTGACGTGTAAGACAGCTTGTTCCAGTTCCCTCCAATATCCAGCAACTTCGCACAGCCATTGAAGAGGAGTGGGACAACATTCCACAGGCCACAATCAACAGCCTGATCAACTCTATGTGAAGGAGATGTTGCCCTGCATGACGCAAATGTTGGTCACACCAGATACTGACTGGTTTTCTGATCCACAACCCTACATTTTTAAGTATCTGTGACTAACAGATGCATATCTGCATTTCTAGTCATGTGAAATCCATAGATTAGGGTCTAATGAATTTATTTCAATTTACCGATTTCCTTATATGAACTTTAACTTCGTAAAATCTTTGCAATTGTTGCATGTTGCGTTAATGTTTCTGTTCAGTATATATACTAGGGATGTCGGTGCCACCTGTTCAATGCCACCCCCGAAGTGCCTCCTTAACCTCAAAGAAAATGGCTCAAATGCTTGAAGAAGATGTTAATGGCCACTGTTAAAACACGTGTCTAAGCTCTCCTCTCTGCATTCTAGGGTGCTGGTAACAGAATGCTAAAATAAGCGTGAGTGCAAGTAAGCATGAGTGTTTGAGCCATGTACAGTATTCCAGCCTACAGTAATTATAGATTATAGTAGCGTGGGTGTGCAGTGGTGGAAAAAATACCCAATTGTCATGCTTGAGTAAAGATACCTTCATAGAAAATGACTCAAGTAAAAGTGAAAGTCACTCAGTAAAATACTACTTGAGTGAAAGTATTTGATTTTAAACATCAATATCAAAAGTAAATGTAATCGCTTAAACATACTTAAGTATCAAAAGTAAAAGTACAAATTCCTTATATTAAGCAAACCGGGCAGCACCATTTTATTTTTGTCCTTTTTTATTTACTGATAGCCAGGACACACTCTAACACTCAGACATAATGTACAAATAAAGCATGTGTGTTTTGTGAGTCCACCAGATCAGAGGCCATAGGGATAACTGTCACGTTGGAATAAATCATTCGGGAGACAGGCGCAGGAATGCGTAATAGTTTTTATTAAGCCCTAATTACGGCGTGCCATGTAAAGGGACAGGGACGAAGACCAAACAAACACGTAACAAAACACAGGGTAGAAACCCAAAACAAAAGAGCGAGGAGTACCTCGAATAAATAACACATGCGCACAATGATTAACACACGGGACGAGACCCGTAATCATCTGCTCAATCCACAATGGCACGAAAGCCCAAAACACACAGCACAGGTACTCACACGCACCAACGGACACTGTAACAATAATCGACAGCCCAATGGAATCCAAAGGGCACAAATATACAAATACTAATCAGTGGGAATAGGGGACAGGTGTGTGCAATGAAAGTTCCAGAGGGATCCGTGACAATGACCAAGGATGTTCTCTTGATAAATGCGTGAACTGAACCATTTTCAGTTGAATGCTAAGCATTCAAAATGTGACAAGTACTTTTGGGTGTCAGGGAAAATGTATGGAGTAAAAAGTACATTATTTTCTTTAGGAATGTAGTGAAGTAAAAGTAAGTTGTCAAAAATATAAATATTAAAGTAAAGTACAAATACCCCAAAAAACTACTTAAGTAGTACTTTCATGTATTTTTACACCACTGTGGGTATGTCTGTGTTCACAGAGAGAGAACCGATGGGTAACAATAGTGTACTATACTGTGAGGATGTTTGAGATGGGAAATGAGGCTCAGTGCTGTCAGGTATAGCCCTGGCATCTAACCAATCACCATGAGAACAGGCTTCTAGGTCAGAAAACAACGTTTCCTCAATTGTACAATGGAGAACTAAACACACTGAAACATACTCTGTGTGTGGACAGCACACACTATTTGCATTTACATAAGTTGTGGGTGCACTTGGTCTCTTACTTTGTTTTACTATCTCTGTTATTCTCTCAAAAAGATGGCGCCGGAAGAAATGGCAGCAGTTTTACGGGCGCCCAACCAATTATGCTATTATGTGTTTTTTTCTCTCGTATTATTTGTAACTTATTTTGTAAATAATGTTTCTGCCATCGTATCTTCTGGCAAAAAAAGAGCTTCTGGATATCAGGACAGCGATCACTCACCTCGGATTAGACAAAGATTTTTTCTTCAACATGCAGGACGCACAGGACATTCTCCGAACACCCGACAAGGCCAACATCCCAGTTATTGGCAAGAGGAAGAGACGCAGGTACAGAGGACACAGAGCAGGGTGCCTCGTAAGGATCCACAGAAGGCGAGCGGGAAAGCTGCCGTTACCATCAATATTACTCGCCAATGTGCAATCATTGGACAATAAATTAGACGAGGTACGATCACGAATATCCTACCAACGGGACATCAAAAACTGTAATATCTTATGTTTCATGGAATCGTGGCTGAATGGATATTCAGCTAGTGGGATATACACTGCACCGGCAAGATAGAACAGCACACTCCGGTAAGACAGGGGGGGGGGGGGGGGTCTGTGCATATTTGTAAACAACAGCTGGTGCACGAAATCTAAGGAAGTCTCTAGATTTTGCTAGCCTGAAGTAGAGTATCTTGTGAGAAATTTCAGACCACACACTTCCCTAGAGACTTTTCAGCTATACTTTTTCATGGCTGTTTATTTACCACAACAGACGGATGCTGGCACTAAGACCGCACTCAGTCAGCTGTATAAGGAAATAAGCAAACAGGAACCCACTCACCCAGAGGCGGCGCGCCTAGTGGCCGGTGACTTTAATGCAGGGAAACTTAAATCAGTTCTACCTAATTTATATCAAATTAAATCATATTTTATTGGTCACATACACATGGTTAGCAGATGTTAATGCGAGTGTAGCGAAATGCTTGTGCTTCTAGTTCTGACCGTGCAGTAATATCTAACAAGTAATCTAACAATTTCACAACAACTGTCTTATACACACAAGTGTAAAGGAATGATTAAGAATATGTACATATAAATATATGGATGAGCGATGGCCGAACGGCATAGGCAAGATGCAGTAGATGGTATAGAGTACAGTATATACATATGAGATTATGAGAGTAATGTAGGGTATGTAAACATTATATAAAGTGGCATTGTTTAAGTGACTAGTGATACATTTATTACATCCAAATGTTAATTATAAAAGTAGCTAGAGATTGAGTCTGTATGTTGGCAGAAGCCACTCAATGTTAGTGATGGCTGTTTAACAGTCTGATGGCCTTGAGATAGAAGCTGTTTTTCAGTCTCTCGGTCCTAGATTTGATGCACCTGTACTGACCTCGCCTTCTGGATGATAGCGGGGTGAACAGGCAGTGGCTTGGGTGGTTGTTGTCCTTGATGATCTTTTTGGCCTTCCTGTGACATCGGGTGGTGTAGGTGTCCTGGAGGGCAGGTAGTTTGCCCCCGGTGATGCGTTGTGCAGACCTCACTACCGTCTGGAGAGCCTTACAGTTGTGGGCGGAGCAGTTGCCGTACCAGGTGGTGATACAGCCCGACAGGATGCATGTTAAATGTTCAACCAGAGGGAAAAAAATTCTAGATCACCTGTACTCCACACACAGAGACGCGTACAAAGCTCTCCCTCGCCCTCCATTTGGTAAATCCGACCATAATTCTATCCTCCTGATTCCTGCTTACAAGCAACAATTAAAGGAGGAAGCACCAGTGACTCGGTCTAGAAAATAGTGGTCAGATGAAGCAGATACTAAACTACAGGACTGTTATGCTATCACAGACTGGAACATGTTCCGGGATTATTTCGATGGCATTGAGGAGTAAACCACATCAGTCACTGGCTTTATCAATAAGTGCATCGAGGACGTCGTCCCCATAGTGACTGTACGTACATACCCCAACCAGAAGCAAAGGATTACAGGCAACATTCGCACTGAGCTAAAGGGTAGAGCTGCCGTTTTCATGGTGTGGGACTCTAACCCGGAAGCTTATAAGAAATCCTGCTATGCCCTCCGACGAGCCATCAAACAGGCAAAGCGTCAATACAGGGCTAAGATTGAATTGTACTACACCGGCTCTGACGCTCGTCTTATGTGGCAGGGCTTGCAATCTATTACAGACTACAAAGGGAAGCACAGCTGCGAGCTGCCCAGTGACACGAGCCTACCAGACGAGCTAAATCACTTCTATGCTCGCTTCGAGGCAAGCAACACTGAGGCATGCATGAGAGCATCAGCTGTTCTGGACGACTGTGTGATCATGCTCTCCGTAGCCGACGTGAGTAAAACCTTTAAAGAGGTCAACATTCACAAGGCTTCGGGGCCAGGTGGATTACCAGGACGTGTGCTCCGGGCATGTGCTGACCAAATGGCAGGTGTCTTCACTGACATTTTCAACATGTCCCTGATTGCATCTGTAATACCAACATGTTTCAAGCAGACCACCATAGTCCCTGTGCCCAAGAACACGAAGGCAACCTGCCTAAATGACTACAGACCTGTAGCACTCACATCCGTAGCCATGAAGTGCTTTGAAAGGCTGGTAATGGCTCACATCAACACCATTATCCCAGAAACCCTAGACCCGTCTCCAATTTGCATACCGCCCAAACAGATCCAAAGATGATGCATTCTCTATTGCACTCCACACTGCCCTTTCCCACGTGGACAAAAGGAACACCTATGTGAGAATGCTATTCATTGACTACAGCTCAGCATTCAACACCATAGTACCCTCAAACCTCATCACTAAGCTAAGGATCCTGGGACTAAACACCTCCCTCTGTAACTGGATCCTGGACTTCCTGACGGGCCGCCCCCAGGCGGTGAGGGTAGGTAGCAACACATCTGCCACGCTGATCCTCAACACTGGAGCCCCCCAGGGGTGCGTGCTCAGTCCCCTCCTGTACTCCCTGTTCACCCTAGACTGCATGGCCAGGCATGACTCCAACACCATCATTACGTTTGCAGACAACACAACAGTTGTAGGCCTGATCACCAACAACAACAAGACAGCCTACAGGGAGGAGGTCAGAGACCTGGCCAGGTGGTGCCAGAATAACAACCCATCGCTCAACGCAACCAAGACTAAGGAGATGATCGTGGACTACAGGAAAAGGAGGACCGAGCACGCCCCCATTCTCATCGACGAGACTGTAGTGGAGCAGGTTGAGAGCTCAAGTTCTTTGATGTCCACATCACCAACAAACTAGAATTGTCCAAACACACCAAGCCTATTCCCCCACAGGAAACAAAAAAGATTTGGCATGGGTCTTCAGATCCTCAAAAGGTTCTACAGCTGCAACATTGATAGCATCCTGACTGGTTGCATCACTGCCTGGTACGGCAATTGCTCGACCTCCAACCGCAAGGCACTACAGAGGGTATTGCGTACAGCCCAGTACATCACTGGGGCTAAGCTGCCTGACATCCAGGACCTCTAGACCAGTCAGTGTCAGAGGAAGGCCCTAAATATTGTCAAAGACCCCAGCTACCCCAGTCATAGACTGTTTTCTCTACTACCGCATGGCAAGCAGTACCGGAGTGCCAAGTCTAGGACAAAGCGGCTTCTCAACAGTTTTTACCCCCAAGCCATAAGGCTTCTGAACAGGTAATCAAATGACTACCCGGACTATTTGCATTGTGTGCCCCCCCCAACCTCTCTTTTACGCTGTTGCTACTCTTTGTTTATCATATATGCATAGTCATTTTAACTATACATTCATGTACATACTACCTCAATTGGCCCAACCAACCAGTGCCCCCACACATTGGCTACCCGGACTATTTGCATTGTGTGCCCCCCCCCCAACCTCTCTTTTACGCTGTTGCTACTCTTTATTTATCATATATGCATAGTCATTTTAACTATACATTCATGTACATACTACCTCAATTGGCCCAACCAACCAGTGCCCCCGCACATTGGCTAACCGTGCTATCTGCATTGTGTCCCACCACCCACCACCTGCCAACCCCTCTTTTATGCTACTGCTACTCTCTGTTTATCATATATGCATAGTCACTTTAACCATATCTACATGTACATACTACCTCAATCAGCCCGACTAACCGGTGCCTGTATGTAGCCTCGCAACTGTATATAGCCTCGCTACTGTTACTTTTCACTGTCTTTCAACATTGTTTTTATTTCTTTACTTACCTATTGTTCACCTAATACCTTTTTTTGCACTGTTGGTAAGAGCCTGTAAGTAAGCATTTCACTGTAAGGCCCATGTGACAAATAAACGTTGATTTGATTTGATTCCATTCTTTATGTTCTCTCTTGCTCTCAATTTCTCTAAGAATGCTGTTTTTGTTTGTAAATCCAGAATTCCATCTTTAGCTGTGGTCACCACAGTGCTTGGGAAGTAGATGGTATTCAAAACCATAAAAACTCTTGTTTTGGCTCAAACTGTGTTTTGGCTTTAGTTAGTTCAAATGGGTTGTACTGCAACATGCACTACCCCACTGGCTCTAAGCCTTCTTTTGAAGTGTTGAACTAAGGATGAACCTGGAGGGAGAAGAGAATACCTACTCTGTAGTTGTGCTGTGTGTGTATGGATGAGCCTCCACCAAGCCTTCAGTTTGATTGAGATTCTCCAGGGTTATGTAAAACCATAGCAGACTATTTTATTGAGGAGTTCACCAACCCAGTGGATTCCTACATTGGGTTTGGATGTCTTGTTTAGGGTCTGGGTGTCTTGTTCAGGGTTTGGATGTCTTGTTTGCTGAACACGGTGCTTGCTGAACACAGGAGCTAGATCATGATACTCTGGAGGAACTGAATACAGGTTCTGGAATGAACTGGGGCACAGACAAGACAGGGCGAAGGGCAGCATGTAGACAATTAGAGTGACAACATTAACTCCAAGTGGTTACCTTTTCGGTGGCCCAGTCAATCTGTGGGCTGTGTAGCTTTAACCATGGATGGCCAAGAACCAGGGGGGAGTAAGGACAGTCGATTATATGGAAACTGATCTTTTCCTGGTGGTTTCCAGAGAGACGCAGGATGACAGGGACGGTTCTCTCACAGACACGGGCAAGGAGATGTCTGTTGAGAGCATTGGCATCGAGGGGTGAATCAAGTGGGACAGTGTCCAGGCCCAACTGGGTAACGACACCTCGGTCCAGGAAGCACCTGTCAACACCCGAATCGATGAGAGCAGACAGAGGAAAAGCCTGGCTCTGCCACACAAGGTTGCCTTCAAGCAGGGGTCTGGGGGAAGATGGGCAGGCGATTTGGCTCAGCAGTATACCCCCCACTACTGCCGAGCCCCCTCTTTTTCTGGACACAGGGAACACGTGGAGACAAAGTGACCAACCTGGCCACAGTATAGGCAGCTCCTAGGGCCGATTTGCTGCTGCCTCTCCTCTGGAGAGAGACGGGAAAGGGATGCAGTAGGAGAAGGAGGACAAGGCGCTGAAGCATGCAACCCTACCTACTCTCTCCCTCCGACGCTCACGGAGACGGTTGTCGATACCGATGGCAAGAGAGATGAGTTCATTGAGTCCATCAGGCTTATCCCTGGACACCAACTCATCCTTGATGGTTTCAGTGAGCGCATTCTGGAATGCTCCCTGAAGGGCCTCCTCATTCCAGCCGCTCTCAACGGTGAAGTTGCAAAACTCACATGCCATCTCAGCAACACTATGGGGGCCTTGATGGAGGGACAGGAGTCATTTAGCGGCATCCTTACCGCAGACCGGGTGGTCGAAGACTTTCTTCATCTCCTCTTTGAATCTGAGGTAGGAGTAGCAGATGGGGGACTGTCTATCCCACACTGCCGTGGCCCAGGAAAGCGCTGCTCCACTGAGGCAGCCAATCAGAAAGGAAATCTTGACCCATTCGCTAGCATAAGAGTAGGGCTGTTGCTCAAATACTAGTGAACATTGTACTAAAAAGGCTCTGCAAGCTCAGAGGTTGCCATCGAAGCGCTCAGGAGTCGGAACAAATGGGAGGAGAAGTAGGACTTGTGAGCTCTGGGCGAAGGTTCGGCCCTGTAGGTCAGACAGGCTCCGAGAAAACTCCTTGATGTGCTCCAGTAGGGCTTTCAGGGCTTGGTCATGTTGCTCAAGCAGGGTGCCTTGACCGGCGAGGGTTTGGTGGAGAGGATCTGAGTCTGCTGGGTTCATCTCTATGGCCAGATCGTACTGTTACGCGGAGTGGAACAGGGAAACCCAAGAGCAGACTCAGATAAGGAGACTGGAATGAAGTAACCAAGGTATTTATTGAAACACAGGGCGAAGACGGAGTGCAGGCCAGGGGAAGCTCGGGCGGGTTGCAGGAAACCAGGTGCGGAGGCTGGAGCAAGAGGGGTTGGGACAGGGTAAGCAGGTCCGGAGGGGAATCCAAGGGAGCAGTAGAGTGGTGAATCCAGGGCAGAGTAGCAGGATGAGGAGAATTGGGACTGGAGACAGGGACCAGAGTCAGAGCGGGCAGAACTGTAGCAGAGAGGACAACCGTGTCAGGCAAGGAAAACAGGCACAACATGATAACAGAATCTAAATAGTAACAAGTGGCTAGAAACGTAGACTGACTGAGCAGAGATTACGATCTGGCAGCGTGGAAGTGGCAGGAATGAGTATTTGTAGAGGTCTTGATTATGGAACAGGTTGCAGCTGGTGGGGATCTGCTCTGACTCCAGCACACCTGTCTCCGCCCACACAATCACACACACACACACACACACACACACACACACACACACACACACACACACACACACACACACACACACACACACACACACACACAGAGAGAGAGGGAGAGGGAGAGGGAGAGAGCACTGGGGGAGTGGCGGCAGGTCAAGGAGACATACAATGAGCAGTAGAGGGCGTGGCAGGATCAGATGTAACAGTTCAGGGTTTGGGTGTCTTGTTCAGGGTTTGGATGTCTTGTTCAGGGTTTGATGTCTTGTTTAGGGGTTGATGTCTTGTTCAGGGTTTGGATGTCTTGTTTAGGAGTTTGATGTCTTGTTCAGGGTTTGGATGTCTTGTTTAGGGGTTTGATGTCTTGTTTAGGGGTTTGATGTCTTGTTCAGGGTTTGGATGTCTTGTTTAGGGGTTTGATGTCTTGTTTAGGGGTTTGATGTCTTGTTCAGGGTTTGGATGTCTTGTTTAGGGGTTTGATGTCTTGTTCAGGGTTTGGATGTCTTGTTTAGGGGTTTGATGTCTTGTTTAGGGGTTTGATGTCTTGTTCAGGGTTTGGATGTCTTGTTTAGGGGTTTGATGTCTTGTTTAGGGGTTTGATGTCTTGTTCAGGGTTTGGATGTCTTGTTTAGGGGTTTGATGCCTTGTTTAGGGGTTGATGTCTTGTTCAGGGTTTGGATGTCTTGTTTAGGAGTTTGATGTCTTGTTCAGGGTTTGGATGTCTTGTTTAGAGGTTTGATAAAGGATATCTAGAGCATATCTAAGTCAAGAAAAGTACTCTGCATAAAACATGTACTCATTAAAAAAAAATTGCTACTTTTTTTAAATAAATGTGAATTTGTTTTTTCAGTTGGAAGTGAATTTCCCAGGCAGGCAGCTCTACCTCCGTCATCAGTCAGTGTTGGAAATGTCAGTGTTCAAACACACGCAGGGCGAAATTACCTGGCTAAAAGTCAAATTGAGTCGAAAAATTATGAAATTCAATGTGCTTGCGGCTTCCTACTGCTTGAAGTTTGTAATTTTGATTAAAGTCCTGTTGCGTCAAATTGCATCCAACCATTTGAATGTATATCAAGTTGGTGTCATAGCGAGTTGGAGAAAATGTTAATTTGACCTAGATAGAATATTCCTGGTGATATGTTCCTTCCGCTCCTCTCTCCTGTTTTCTCTCTCTCTTTATCACTGCCAAACCTAATGCAGTTGTGTGGTTAATGCAATCTTTTTTCTCCTTCTCAGTTTCATTAACAGTCAAGAGCTGTCTCTGGAAAAAGGAGTGAGGGAGGGATGGACGTGAGGTTAGGAGTGGAGGGGAGGGAGGGGTTGAGGTATATAGGGTGAGAGGAGGGGTGAAGTGTACATACCTGCTAATAGGGTCACTGCTCCTGGTCTTCAAAGCTGGCCCACTCACTCATTTTTCTCCTGGTTTATTAATAGGTATGTGTACCTTTTTGCTTTTAGCAT
Organism: Salmo trutta; assembly: GCF_901001165.1. Taxonomy (NCBI): domain Eukaryota; kingdom Metazoa; phylum Chordata; class Actinopteri; order Salmoniformes; family Salmonidae; genus Salmo; species Salmo trutta. Next base: position 26,201,674 of record NC_042986.1, read on the forward strand.
TGGACACACAGGTACAGGGGAGCTGTGTGTTGGGGAGGGGTGGTGTGTGTGTGTGTGTGTGTGTGTGCGTGCGTGCGTGCATGTGTTTGTATGTGTGTGTGTATGCGTACATGCTTGTGTGCATGCGGGTGTGTGCGTACGTGTGTATGATCATGTGTGCATGAGTGTGGACGTTAGGCTTGGGTGATATTCCGTTTATACTGGGGGTATTTTCAATACTGTGATTTTTTTAAATAATAATAATTTGTGGGAGGTATACCTGTAAGAAAGTATAACTATAAGAATTCTAAGATGTATCAAATACATGATATCCAGCTCAGCGCTCCAGCTATGCAAGTTTGCTAACTTGCTAGCTAATTGGCAAGATGTCAAGATCAAGCTTCTTGATTACAGCAGAGACATTCAATCCCCTCCTTCATCAAGATCCCTGTTGACTAAATAGTTCTGTGTCGAAAATAAATACAAATAAAATAATAATAATAACAAAATTGTGAAATGGCGCCACTTGTGTGCACATTTGGTAATACCGTATAACCCAGTATGGTACGTAAACGGTATGACAGTATGGAGATTGGGATACAGCCCAACCCTAGTGGATGTTCATGTGTGTTTGTGTGAATGTTTGTGGTACATTGTTTTATTTATTTATTGTGTCATATAACCCAGCCAACCCCCATTGCTTTGCCCTCTTTGTGTGCTGGAGTGGTTGAAATCTAGCACTTGCTGATTCATTGGCAGTGATGTGATACATCTCTCCACCCTTCTCACCTCTGACCTAAGCTTTGGACCACATCACCTGTCAGAAAGGGATGAACAGCAGAAAGAAAAGAGAAATAGAGGGAGGGGAGCAGATAGATCAAAGCAGAGGCCTTGGATATACAATCCTACGCATAGCGGTGATGTTATATTTATTGTATTTATTTATTTCACCTTTATTTAACCTGGTAGGCAAGTTGAGAACAAGTTCTCATTTACAATTGCAACCTGGCCAAGATAAAGCAAGCAGTTTGACACATACAACAACACAGAGTTACACATGGAGTAAAACAAACATACAGTCAATAATATAGTAGAAAAAGAAGTCTATATACAAAGTGAGCAAATGAGGTGAGATAAGGGAGGTAAAGACAAAAAAGGCCATGGTGGCGAAGTAAATACAATAAAGCAAGTAAAACACTGGAATGGTAGATTTGTAGTGGAAGAAAGTGCAAAGTAGAAATAGAAATAATGGGGTGCAAAGGAGCAAAATAAATAAATAAATACAGTAGGGGAAGAGGTAGTTGTTTGGGCTAAATTATAGATGGGCTATGTACAGGTGCAGTAATATGTGAGCTGCTCTGACAACTGGTGCTTAAAGCTAGTGAGGGAGATAAGTGTTTCCAGTTTCAGAGATTTTTGTAGTTCGTTCCAGTCATTGGCAGCAGAGAACTGGAAGGAGAGGCGGCCGAAGGAGGAGTTGGCTTTGGGGGTGACCAGAGAGATATACCTGCTGGAGCACGTGCTACAGGTGGGTGCTGCTATGGTGACCAGCGAGCTGAGATAGGGGGAACTTTACCTAGCAGGGTCTTGTAGATGACCTGGAGCCAGTGGGTTTGGCGACGAGTATGAAGCGAGGGCCAGCCAACGAGAGCGTACAGGTCGCAGTGGTGGGTAGTATATGGGGCTTTGGTGACAAAACGGATGGCACTGTGATAGACTGCATCCAATTTATTGAGTAGGGTATTGGAGGCTATTTTGTAAATGACATTGCCGAAGTCGAGGATTGGTAGGATGGTCAGTTTTACGAGGGTTTGTTTGGCAGCATGAGTGAAAGATGCTTTGTTGCGAAAATACTGAAGCCAATTCTAGATTTAACTTTGGATTGGAGATGTTTGATGTGAGTCTGGAAGGAGAGTTTACAGTCTAACCAGACACCTAGGTATTTGTAGTTGTCCACATATTCTAAGTCAGAACCGTCCAGAGCAGTGATGCTGGACGGGCAGGCAGGTGCAGGCAGCGATCGGTTGAAGAGCATGCATTTAGTTTTACTTGTATTTAAGAGCAGTTGGAGGCTACGGAAGGAGAGTTGTATGGCATTGAAGCTCGTCTGGAGGGTAGTTAACACAGTGTCCAAAGAAGGGCCAGAAGTATACAGAAGGGTGTCGTCTGCGTAGAGGTGGATCAGAGACTCACCAGCAGCAAGAGCGACATCATTGATGTATACAGAGAAGAGAGTCGGCCCAAGAATTGAACCCTGTGGCACCCCCATAGAGACTGCCAGAGGCCCGGACAACAGGCCCTCCGATTTGACACACTGAACTCTATCTGAGAAGTAGTTGAAGTAATATCACCTACCAATAATGCTAGTCCAAACACACGCACACGCACACACACACTCACACACACACACACACACACACACACACACACACACACACACACATACACACACACACACATACACACACACACACACACACACACACACACACACACACACACACACACACACACACACACACACATACACACACACACACAGACTCTATGTGTGTCCTGAATGTGTCACAATGGGTGGGACAGCACTGCAGGAGGCTGGAGAACTGGCCTATCTACACTCATGGTTTTACAGTAACCCATGGCGATGAGGAGGGAGGGAGACGCTGATGAGCTCTGAAAGGCTGAAACATCTCCGCATGGTTCCTGCCAGGCACCACCCATCCCCTCTCCCCTGCTCCGCCTGCCCTAGGGAGACTGAGGGGAGCCTGGGTCAGCCAGGCAGAGAGGTGGGGGTCCTGCTGTGGAGGCTGGGATTTTACCTTCATATTATTCACTGGTTTTTATTATTGCATACTGGGTGCCTACTGCATTAGTAAGAAACCTTGGTGTAAGAATAGAGTTTAGCAAGCCAATAATGAGAGTGAATCTCTCCCTTCCTCCCTCCCACACTCTCCTCTGCTATATCAAAATGTCAAAGCTATTACAATGCCATTGGTCCAGAATGCTTTTAACCATACTTCCTCCCTCTCATTTAAAACATGCCCAGCTGTACGCATGCATAGACTCAAACACACATACACACACGCACGCACGCACGCACGCACACACACACACACACACACACACACACACACACACACACACGCATATGCACAAACACACTGATTCAGTTCTTGGCCTCTCTTTCCCCTCGTCACTCAAATATGATTGTTTACTGAAAGCCCCCCTTACACCCTAATCCCCCTATCCTCATCCCTCTGCCCCAATGGCCTGGTGTGCTGACTTAATCAGGACGTGAATGCATTTGGCTGACAGCACATCACTCGTGACCACCGCCACTGTTTACATCCTGTGTGTCAGAAACATGGCAGGCCACGTCCAGCATTTAAAGAGCTGCTGGTGTCGGGATTTATGGGTGTAGTGTGAGTCGTCCTCATTGTGTGCCTCATCCCAGAGAGTGAGTTATCTGTCTTAGTGTTCTTGGCGTGTCAGTGACGTGTATGTCTCTGGCCTAGAGTTTCCCATGTACCTGACGTGTCCTCGTCCTGGCCTGTCTGACTCGGCAGTAGGGCTGGAAATTGCCAGGAAAATCACAATATGATATTATCACAATACTTACAGTACCAGTCAAAAGTTTGGACACACCTACTCATTCAAGGGTTTTTCTTTATTTTTACAATTTTCTACATTGTAGAATAATAGTGAAGATGTCAAAACGATGAAATAACACATATGGAATCATGTAATAATCAAAAAAGTATAAATCAAATCAAAATATATTTTAGATTCTTCAAAGTATACAGCCTTTGCCTTGATGACAGCTTTGCACACTCTTGGCGTTCTCTCAACCAGCTTCACCTGGAATGCTTTTCCAACCGTGTTGAAGGAGTTTCCACATATGCTGAGCAATTGTTGGCTGCTTTTCCTTCACTCTGTGGCCAACTCACCCCAAAACATCTCAATGCGGTTGAGGTTGGGTGATTGTGGAGGCCAGGTCATCTGATGCAGGACTCTATCACTTTCCTTCTTGGTCAAAAAGCCCTTACACAGCCTGGAGGTGTGTTGGGTCATTGTCCTGTTGAAAAACAAATGATAGTCCCACTAAGCTCAAACCAGATGGGATGGCATATTGCTGCAGAATGCTGTGGTATCCATGCTGGTTAAGTGTGCCTTGACTTCTAAGTAAATCACTGACTGTGTCACCAGCAAAGCACACCCACACCATCACACCTCCTCCTCCATGCTTCAGGGTGGAAACCACACATGCAGAGATTATCCGTTCACCTGCTCTGCTTCTCACAAAGACACAGTGGTTGGAAACAAAACGTTGGACTCATCAGACCAAAGAACGTATTTCCACCAGTCTAATGTCCATTGCTCGTGTTTCTTGGCCCAAGCAAGTCTCTTCTTCTTTTTGGTGTCATTTAGTAGTGGATTCTTTGCATCAATTCAACCATAAAGGCCTGATTCACGCAGTCTCCTCTGAACAGTTGATGTTGAGATGTGTCTGTTACTTGAACTCTGTGAAGCATTTATTTGACTGCAATTTCTGAGGCTGGTAACTCTAATAAACGTATCCTCTGCAGGAGAGGTAAATCTGGGTCTTCCTTTCCTGTGGTGGTCCTCATGAGAGCCAGTTTCATCATAGTGGTTGATGGTTTTTGCTACTGCACTTCAAGAAACTTTAAAAGTTCTTGACATTTTTTGTATTTACTGACCCTCATGTCTAAAAGTAATGATGGACTTTCGTTTCTCTTTGCGTATTTGAGCTGTTCTTGCCATAATATGGGCTTGGTCTTTTATCAAATCTGTATACCACTCCTACCTTATCATAACACAAGTGATTGGCTCAAACGCATTAAGAAGGAAAGAAATTCCACAAATTAACTTTTAACAAGGCACACCTGTTATTTGAAATGCATTCTAGGTTACTACCTCATGAAGCTGATTGAGAGAATGCCAAGAGTGTGCAAAGCTGTCATCAAGGCAAAGGGTGGCTACTTTGAAGAGTCTCCAATATAAAATATATTTTGTTTAACAATTTTTTTGGTGACTACATGATTCTATATGTGTTTTTTCATAGTTTGATGTCTACACTATTATTCCACAATGTAGTAAATAGTAAAAATAAATCCCCAATCTCTTGGGTAGGGGGAAGTATTTTCACGTTCGGATGAAAAGCGTGCCCAAAGTAAACTCCCTGTTACTCAGGCCCAGAAGCTAGGGTATGCATATAATTGGTAGATTTGGATAGAACACAGTTTCTAAAACTGTTAAATTTATGTCTGTGAGTATAACAGAACTGATATGGCAGGCGAAACCCCGAGGACAAACCATCCCAAAAAAAAAAGATTTTCAGCCTACTACTGTTTTCAATGGCTGTCACTTTTATTATAAGGCGAAATCCTCCCAGATTGCAGTTCCTAGGGCTTCCACTAGATGTCAACAGTCTTTAGAAAGAGTTTCATGCTGGTTTTTGGAAAAATGAGCCAGAAATTGTAGTTTTTCTAGGTGGCTCCCGTTTTGGCTGTAGTGTTTCCACACGCGTGGAAGAGTGTGTGTTCTTTGGTCTTTTTCTCCGGTAAAGTAATAATAAATAACGATTCTCCGTCTTAAATTTTATCGTTTATTTACGTATTAGGATACCTAAGGTTTGATTATAAACGTTGTTTGACTTGTTTGGAAAAGTTTATTAGTAATGTTTGGGATTCATGTTGCATGCATTTTGATGGAGGGAAACTGGGTGGATTATTGACTGAAGTGCGCCAGCTAAACTGAGTTTTTATGGATATAAAGAAGGACATTGTCGAACAAAAGGACCATTTGTGATGTATCTGGGACCTTTTGGAGTGCCAATAGAAGAAGATCATCAAAGGTAAGGCATTTATTATATCGCTATTTCTGACTTTCGTGGTGCACTAGCCTGGTTGAAATATGTTTTTCATGCTTTTGTATGCGGGGCGCTGTCCTCAGATAATTGCATGGTGTGTTTTCGCCGTAAAGCCTTTTTGAAATCTGACACAGCGGCTGGATTAACAAAAAGTTAAGCTTTATTTTGATGTATTACACCTGTGATTTTATGAAAGTTAAATATTTATCATTCTGTAGTTTGAATTTTGCGCTCTGCAATTTCACTGGATGTTGGCCAGGTGGGACGCTACCGTCCCTCCTGCCCATAAGAAATTAAATGAGTAGGTGTGTCCAAACTTTTGCCTGGAACGGTATGTGCCGATACGATATGTATTGCGATTCGATACTGTGATGTTTTTGCGATTCGATGTTCCAAAGATTACTCACCATATGTCTGCTGTACAGGGACAAGACAGAGCATTGCCAAAATGAGTTTTAATCAGTCATGTAAATAAAAGTGCTGAAAAGAAATTGGCTCCCTATTTAAAATGAAGATGGAGAACAAGCTATGAAGGAAAATACTGGAATGTTGGTGCAGGTACAGCCAACTAGCGCAAAAATAATAACTGTATCAATTGTTTTCCCCCCCATCACTAGTCGACAGGCTGTCCATTCAGTGACCAGGGCCTGTCCAGACGTTTCACACAACACTTTACATAATGTATTGATACTACGCTTCACTATTCATTACTACTCCTCACTGTTCCTACTGGACCACTGTACTTTACTTTACAATGGACATCCCTGCCCAACTCAAGACAGAAATAACTACCAGTCCTTCCCATCCCTCTCAGTTACTATCAATACATAATCTATTCTCGTTGGGGCCGATTTTAACCAGAGTTAAGCACACCTAAATTAAACTTAATTCCCTTTTTATGCCCTTTTCTCTCTATGCGTATTCTGACCTTGAACTTAAGCATGAGAATAGCATGCTATTCACCAACTATTCGTTTAGAGTGGAGATCTAAGAAATGAAGGTGTGGCGGAGGTGTGTCTACAGATATGCTGTATTCTGACCTTTACTTAATTCCCTTATAATTCCACCAATTAAATCTAATAATTAAATCTTTATGGAGCGGAGCGCAGACCAAGCTGTAACCGTTTGAACCCGACGCATGGTGCAATACTTTGTCGTGTCATCACACAGTTCCATGGTTAGTGCAGGCAATAGATGAGGGTATAGCCTACTACTGTACACTTTTCTCCCTATTATAATTATATTAATCTTCCAACATTACTGTGGGTTGAAGAACTGAATGTGGCAATTTTCTGAATGAATCAAACCACAATTTTCAATTTGTCTTGCGTAAAGGCTCTCCAAACCTGTTTTTTATTCATCAATACTTTCCTAAAATTGTAATGATCTTCATTTTTTTTTAAATCTACCAACTGGTGCTGAAACAGAGACGATGTAACGAGTGAGAGTCGGAAAACAAGTTCAGGAAGTGAGTGTTTTAATAAATAAATGAAACAATAAACACGTAACACAAACAACGCACCGACATGAAACAGAGTCAATAACACCTGATGAAAGAACCCAGGGGAGTGACAGATATAGGGAAGGTAATCAAGGAGGTGATGGAGTCCAGGTGAGTGTCATGAGGCGCTGGTGTGCGAGACGATGGTGACAGGTGTGCGGTATAATCAGCAGCCTGATGACCTAGAGGCCGGAGAGGGAGTATACGTGACAGATGAATACGCATATATTTAGATGGATTTCGTTCATTGATCCGTATTCTGAACCCGTTCTCTTGATATATTCTAGTGAGTCTGTCGTCAAAATTCACACTAAAAGGTACACCGTATTTAAAGGGCTGGCTGAAGTTCTAGCATGCCTCTTCAGTTGCTATTTGAATGCCTCTTCAGTTGCTATTTTGTGTAATTGTCACATAAATGCCTAATAAGAGACTCCTTAGTTCATTCCCCTGGTCCTTAGTCCTGTGTGAGATCTGAGGTCCGGGGCCAGAGTTGTGAGTAGGTCACTCAAAGTGGGCGCAGGCAGGCTGAAAATGCCTCCTTTTATGTCGTTCAGGTGGAGGGCAGGGGGCTGTGCCACCAGCGCTAACCCTGGCCAGCCGTAATGATGGGGAGAGAAAGGCCATGGGAGGCTGTCTGACCTGAAGCTAGAGGACACAAGCTGAAGAAATATAACAGGTTTAAAGACATTCACCACCATTCAGATCAATGAGCAAGTGTTCAGAAATAGTACAACTGTTTCTTTTTTTCTGTGTTGCTATAACCTCTCTGATAAGTGCACTGCAGGCTTGTCTAGCCTCTCGTTAAGATTTCAATCATCTTTGCCTGTGTGTGCGTTCGTGTGGCAGTGCAGGACCCTGAGAGAGATAATGAAATAAGGATCTCTTCCGTCACTGTCTCTGATTGCTGCTTCTGTCTCTGCTTCCTCTGTCTGTCTGTCTGTCTGTCTGTCTGTCTGTCTGTCTGTCTGTCTGTCTGTCTGTCTTTTTTCCATTAAGGTACATCAGCTTCCACAGCTATCCATCTCTGCTCTATAAGTCAACTCAAGCTGTTGATTCAGATTCTAGTCTAATGCTGAAACTGTGTCATCATTTGTTGCCATTGTTGGCTATAGTTACACTGAGGTTTTGGCTGTTGGACTTTTGAATATCTAAGTGAGTGTGTGTGAAATGTGCCATATTGTCGGGTGAGGGCAGGGAGAGGGTAGCTTTTAGTCGGGGGTAGATGAAAGTGACAGAGGCCCACAAACGGTGGCCTGCACCTCATTATCGGCCGGCAGAGAGGAGACGACACACTTTTCTCTTCATCTGGGCGATAAATAATTCAAAACATGCTCTAAACAAATGAGATTTCACCCCTCCTCTTCCATCCCTCCCTCCATCTTTCTCTGTCTCTTTGTCTTCCTGTCACTGTCTTTTTGTCTCTCTCGCTCTGTCTCTTTCTCTCTCTCTCTTTCTCTCTCTCTCTCTCTCTCTCTCTCTCTCTCTCTCTCTCTCTCTCTCTGTCATTGTCTTTATCTCTGGTTCCACACTGAGAGCCAATGCAGTTACACATATTTTGTCTCATCCTCTCACTCTTCTCGCCCCCCCTCGCCCTCAGCAAATCTTCTCCCTTTATGTCCAGTGTTTCCTAACGGTCTAAAAAGTACATTCAAAAACGATAGGAGAGATATGGTGTCATTAGGGAGAGAGGGATGGGAGGTGTGAGGTAGAAAGAGCGGGAGAGAGGGATGGGAAGTGAGGCAGAGAGAGAGGGAGAGGATAGAAGGTGTGGTGAAAGAGAGAGGGAGAGAGGGAAGGGAGGTGAGGCAGCGAGAGAGGGAGAGAAGGCGTGGTGAGAGAGAGAGGGAAAGAGGGAGGGTGGTGGGGCAGCGAGAGAGGGAGAGAGGGATAGAACATGTGGTGAGAGAGAGGGGGAGAGAGGGAATGGAGGTGTGAGGCAGAGAGAAGAGGAAGCCTAAGTGATACTGACAGGGACACATTTGCTCCTGAGCTGTGGAATTGTGTTGTGTGAAATTGAAATGGAGGAGCATCAGGAGCAGTTGTTTGCAATACATTTAAACCAAAACGCTCTGAAAGCTTCCCTCTTCGCTTCTCGTCTCTTCTCATGTCCTTACTGCTCCCTCTCTTTCTCCCTCCATCACTCCCGCATTCCCCTTCTCCATATCTCATTCTCTCTCGTACTCCCACCATTGGACTTCTTTCCATCACTCCCTCCATTATTCCCTCCCTCTAGCCCCTTATTCCTCCTCTCCTCCTCTCCTCCTTCTATCCCATTGTTCCTCCTCTCCTCCTCTCCTCCCTCTATCCCCTTGTTCCTCCTCTCCTCCTCTCCTCCCTCTATCCCCTTGTTCCTCCTCTCCCCCTCTCCTCCCTCTATCCCCTTGTTCCTCCTCTCCTCCCTCTATCCCCTTGTTTCTCTTCTCCTCCTCTCCTCCCTCTATCCCCTTGTTCCTCCTCTCCTCCTCTCCTCCCTCTATCCCCTTGTTCCTCCTCTCCCCCTCTCCTCCCTCTATCCCCTTGTTCCTCCTCTCCTCCTCTCCTCCCTCTATCCCCTTGTTTCTCTTCTCCTCCTCTCCTCCCTCTATCCCCTTGTTCCTCCTCTCCTCCCTCTATCCCCTTGTTCCTCCTCTCCTCCTCTCCTCCTCTCCTCCCTCTATCCCCTTTTTACTCCTCCTCCTCTCCTCCCTCTATCCCCTTGTTCCTCCTCCTCTCCTCGCCTCTTTTAATCCCTTGGCCATGTTGTGCCAAGGGATTGGTGTGACCTCCTCTAGTCCTGATGTGACAGGTGACGTTTAGAGCGCCTCTCTCTCTGCAGGACCTCTCACCCCCATCCCCTCCTCACTACCCATCCCCTTCTCACCCCCCATCCCCTGCTCACCACCCATCCCCTCCTCACCACCCATCTCCTCCTTACCACCCATCCCCTCCTCACCACCCATCTCCTCCTTACCACCCATCCCCTCCTCACCACCCATCCCCTTTTCACCACCCATCTCCTCCTCACCATCCATCCCCTCCTCACCACCCATCCCCTCCTCACCACCCATCCCCTCCTCACCATCACCCATCCCCTCCTCACCACCCATCGCCTCCTCACCACCCATCCCCTCCTCACCACCCATCCCCTCCTCACCACCACCCATCCCCTCCTCACCACCCATCGCCTCCTCACCACCCATCCCCTCCTCACCACCCATCCCCTCCTCACCACCACCCATCCCCTCCTCACCACCCATCGCCTCCTCACCACCCATCCCCTCCTCACCACCCATCCCCTCCTCACCATCCATCCCCTTCTCACCACCCATCTCCTCCTCACCATCCATCCCCTCCCCACCACCCATCCCCTCCTCACCACCCATCCCCTCCTCACCACCACCCATCCCCTCCTCACCACCCATCGCCTCCTCACCACCCATCGCCTCCTCACCACCCATCCCCTCCTCACCACCACCCATCCCCTCCTCACCACCCATCCCCTCCTCACCATCCATCCCCTCCTCACCACCCATCGCCTCCTCACCACCCATCGCCTCCTCACCACCCATCCCCTCCTCACCACCACCCATCCCCTCCCACCACCACCCATCCCCTCCTCACTACCCATCCCCTCCTCACCACCACCCATCCCCTCCTCACTACCCTCCCCTCCTCACCACCACCCATCCCCCCTCACTACCCATCCCCTCCTCACCACCACCCATCCCCTCCTCACCACCACCCATCCCCTCCTCACCACCCATCCCCTTCTCACCACCACCCATCCCCTTCTCACCACCACCCATCCCCTCCTCACCACCACCATCCCCTCCTCACCACCCATCCCCTCCTCACCACCCATCCCCTCCTCACCACCCATCCCCTCCTCACCACCTATCCCCTCCTCACCACCCATCCCCTCCTCACCACCCATCCCATCCCCTCCTCACCACCACCCATCCCCTCCTCACCACCACCCATCCCCTCCTCACCACCCATCCCCTCCTCACCACCCATCCCCTCCTCACCATCCATCCCCTCCTCACCACCCATCCCCTCCTCCCCACTACCCATCCCCTCCTCACCACCCATCCCCTCCTCACCATCCATCCCCTCCTCACCACCCATCCCCTCCTCACCACCCATCCCCTCCTCACTACCCATCCCCTCCTCACCACCACCCATCCCCTCCTCACCACCCATCCCCTCCTCACCACCCATCCCCTCCTCCCCACCACCCATCCCCTCCTCACCACCCATCCCCTCCCCACCACCCATCCCCTCCTCCCCACTACCCATCCCCTCCTCACCACCCATCCCCTCTTCACCATCCATCCCCTCCTTACCACCCATCCCCTCCCCACCACCCATCCCCTCCTCCCCACCACCCATCCCCTCCTCCCCACCACCCATCCCCTCCTCACCACCCATCCCCTCCTCACCACCCATCCCCTCCTCACCACCCATCCCCTTCTCACCATCCATCCCCTCCTCACCACCCATCCCCTCCTCACCACCCATCCCCTCCTCACCATCCATCCCCTCCTCACCATCCATCCCCTCCTCACCACCCATCCCCTCCTCACCACCACCCATCCCCTCCTCACCACCCATCCCCTCCTCCCCACCACCCATCCCCTCCTCACCACCCATCCCCTCCTCACCCTTTAATCAAATCACAGCTAAGCCACAGCGACAGGCAGCCATGGTGCCCATCAGGCTGTCAGCTGGTCAAAGAGCATAATTAATTTGTTTAATTTCACATCTTTTCATTTAGCCATCGCCCTGGCCAGGGCAACAGGATGTCAAAACATCCAATAAATGTCACACTTTGGCTATTTGGAGGAGCGGTACCCTGTGAGAGAGGAGGGAGGAAGAGAGGGGAGAAGGAGGCTGAAGGAGAGAGTGGGGACAGAGAACATTAGCACCTTTCATAGAGATTTAATGTATTTATATCAGGACGTAATGGAGTGTTGCTAATAAAAAAAGCAATTTCCTGAATAATTTTGGCCAACTGATTATACAGCTTCATTTCAGCTATAGAGGGCTCATGATAATATCGCCAACAAACCTGTTATGGTGGAAATGGGAAGTGACATAAAGTTGAGTGCCGTGACCTCATCTGGGCCTGTCAGGTTTTTAAGGAGCTCGCTGGCACTGCGATGGAAATATGAATTACTCTGGGTCCTCTTCATTGTGTGTGTGTGTTTGTTTGTGTGTCATTGTGTTGTGTGTCATTGTGTTTGTGTGTCATTGTGTGTGTGTGTGTGTGTGTGTGTGTGTGTTAGTCATTGTGTGTGTGTGTGTGTGTGTGTCATTGTGTGTCATTGGGTGTGTGTGTGTGTGTGTGTGTGTGTGTGTGTGTGTGTGTGTGTGTGTGTGTGTGTGTGTGTGTGTGTGTGTGTGTGTGTGTGTGTGTGTGTGTGTGTGTGTGTGTGTGCATGTTCTGCAGTCTGCCCAGAGCTGATGGGTCTCCTGCTGCCAAATGGTTGATCATTAAGAAGCCGTTGATGGGATCAAGCCTAACCCTATCCAGCATGTCTCTAATGTTCTCCTATCCTGCTAGAACTCAGCAGGCCATAGGGACAATCTCCATTGCATACTCCTCGCATCTTTTCTCCTCACCTCCTTCTCAAAAACCATTGGATGAGACATTCAGAGGTCCCTCCCCTCTGACCTTCTCCTCCAATGGGTTTGAGAAGGAGACGAGGAGAGAGGACGCGAGGAGTATGCAATTGAGATTCTCCCTAAGACTCATTGCCACTTTCATCTTTTTGGGGCTATGTGGCTGTTGCTAGTTTTCCTTTTTGGTGACTTTTATTGCCTGTTTGAGTGTGTTATTTTAATGTTTCAGCTTCACAATGAAATGTCACTTCCTGTAGAACACCAACATGACCTCAGAGATGTAATGACCTGGGTTTGGAGACGTAGCGGAGTCAGGCGCAGGACACAGGTTTGAGTGAAAACAGTCAAGTTTACTCAAAAAAAACGCAAGCAAAATCTCCAACAGGAAACAACAGTGTGAGGAGAAACACCTCCAACAACCACTGACAACGAACAATCACGGACAAAACAGAAAGGTAAGTCAGAGGGTTAAATAAGGAACATAATAAGGGAATTGAAACCAGGTGTGTGTAATTAAGACAAAACAAAACGAAAAGGGAAACATGGATCGGTGGTGACTAGAAAGCCGGTGACGTCGACCGCCAAACACCGCCCGAACAAGGAGAGGGGCCGACTTCGGCGGAAGTCATGACAGTACCCCCCCCCCCCTTGACGTGCGGCTCCAGCAGCGCACCAACCCCCGGCCTCGGGGACGACCCGGGGGACGGGGCGCAGGGCGATCCGGGCGGAAGCGGTGAAACTCCTGTAGTAACGACGGGTCCAGGATGTCCTCCGCCGGTACCCAGCATCGCTCCTCCAGGCCTTACCCCTCCCACTCCACGAGGTACTGAAATCCCCTTCCCCGACGTCTAGAGTCCATAATGGCTCGTACGGTGTACGCCGGGGCCCCCTCGATGTCCAGAGGGGGCAGAGGAACCTCCCGCACCTCAGACTGCTGGAGCGGACCAGCCACCACCGGCCTGAGGAGAGACACATGGAACAAGGGGTTAATATGATAATCAGGGCGGAGTTTTAACCTATAACAAACCTCGTTCAGTCTCCTCAGGACTTTAAATGGCCCCACAAACTGCGGACCCAGCTTCCGGCAGGGCAGGTGAAGGGGCAGGTTTCGGGTCAAGAGCCAGACCCGATCCCCCGGTGCATACACCGGGGCCTCACTGCGGTGGCTGTCGGCACTCGCCTTTTGCCGCCTGATGGCCCGTTGTAGTCGCACATGGGCAGCGTTCCATGTCTCCTCCGAGTGCCGAAACCATTCATCCACCGCAGGAGCCTCGATCTGGCTCTGATGCCATGGTGCCAGGACCGGCTGATAACCCAGCACACACTGAAAAGGGGTTCGATTAGTAGAAGAATGGCGGAGGGAGTTTTGGGCCATCTCCACCCAGGGGATAAACGCTGCCCACTCCCCCGGCCGGTCCTGGCAATAGGACCGCAGAAACCTACCCACCTCCTGGTTGACTCTCTCCACCTGCCCGTTGCGGAAACCTGAGGTAAGGCTGATCGAGACCCCCAGGCGTTCCATAAACACCCTCCAGACTCTAGACGTAAATTGGGGACCCCGATCAGAAACTATGTCATTTTTACATTTTAGTCATTTAGCAGATGCTCTTATCCAGAGCGATTTACAGTAGTGAATGCATACATTTCATGCATTATTATTATTATTATTATAATTTTTTTTTGTACTGTCCCCCCGTGGGAATCAAACCCACAACCCTGGCGTTGCAAACACCATGCTGGCGTTGCAAACACCATGCTCTACCAACTGAGCCACAGGGAAGGCATGTCCTCAGGCACCCCGTAGTGCCGGAATACATGGATGAACAGGGCCTCCGCAGTTTGTAGAGCCGTAGGGAGACCGGGCAAAGGAAGGAGACGGCAGGACTTAGAAAACCGATCCACAACGACCAGGATCGTGGTGTTACCCCGTGACGGGGGAAGATCCGTCACGAAATCCACCGATAGGTGTGACCACGGTCGTTGCGGAACGGGAAGGGGTTGTAATTTCCCTCTGGGCAGATGTCTAGGTGCCTTGCACTGTGCGCATACCGAACAGGAGGAGACATAAACCCTCACGTCCTTGGCTAACGTGGGCCACCAGTACTTCCCCGTAAGGCAGCGCACCGTCCGACCTATACCAGGATGACCAGAAGAGGGTGATGTGTGAGCCCAACAGATCAAACGATCGCGGACATCAAACGAAACGTACAAGCGCCCAACTGGACACTGGGGGGGGAGTAGGCTCTGCATGTGACGCCCGTTTGATGTCCGCGTCCACCTCCCATACCACCGGTGCCACCAGGCAAGAAGCTGGAATTATGGGAGTGGGCTCCGTGGACCGCTCCTCTGTATCATACAACCGGGACAGTGCGTCTGCCTTCACGTTCTGGGAACCTGGTTTGTAGGAGAGGGTGAAAACAAAGCGGGTGAAAAACATGGCCCACCTAGCCTGGCGAGGGTTCAGTCTCCTCGCTGCCCGAATGTACTCCAGATTTCGGTGGTCAGTCCAAATGAGGAAAGGGTGTCTAGCCCCTCAAGCCAATGTCTCCACGCCTTCAGGGCCCCGACAACAGCCAACAACTCCCTATCCCCCACATCATAGTTTCGCTCGTTTTGGTGGCGTACCCGAGCGCTAAGATAGCACAGCTCCTATTCCAGCCTCGGACGCGTCCACCTCAACTATGAACACTAAGGAGGGATCAGGATGCGCTAGCACGGGAGCCGTGGTAAACAGAGCCTTCAGCTGACCAAAAGCCCTGTCTGCCCCAGCCGACCACTGCAGTCGCATCGGTCCCCCCTTCAGCAAGGAGGTAATGGGAGCCGCCACCTGCCCAAAACCCCGGATAAACCTCCGGTAGTAGTTGGCAAACCCTAAAAACCGCTGCACCTCCTTTACCGTGGTTGGAGTCGGCCAATTACGCACGGCTGAAATGCGGTCATTCTCCATCTCCACCCCTGACGCGGAAAAACGGTACCCTAGGAAGGAGACGGACTGTTGGAAGAACAGACATTTCTCCGCCTTGACGTAAAGGTCATGCTCCAACAGTCGACCAAGCACCCTGCGTACAAGGGACACGTGCTCGGCGTGGGTAGTGGAGTATATTAGAATGTCATCTATATACACCACTACACCCCGCCCGTGCAGGTCCCTGAAGATCTCATCCACAAAGGATTGGAAGACGGATGGAGCATTCATTAACCCATACGGCATGACGAGGTAATCATAGTGCCCAGAAGTGGTGCTAAATGCCGTCTTCCACTCATCCCCTCCCCGGATACGCACCAGGTTGTAAGCGCTCCTGAGGTCCAATTTTGTGAAGAAGCGCGCCCCGTGCAATGACTCTGTCATACTGACGATGAGAGGCAGCGGGTAACTGTATTTTACCGTAATCTGGTTCAAACCTCGATAGTCAATGCATGGGCGTAAGCCTCCATCCTTCTTCTTCACAAAAAATAAACTTGAGGAGACAGGTGAAGTGGAAGGCCGAATGTATCCCTGTCCCAGAGATTCGGTGACATATGTCTCCATAGCCGCCGTCTCCTCCTGTGACAGAGGATACACGTGACTCCTGGGAAGTGCAGCGCCTACCAGGAGATTTATCGCACAATCCCCTGGTCGATGGGGTGGTAATTGAGTCGCTTTCTTTTTATAGAAGATGAGTGCCAATTCGGCATATTCGGGAGGAATGTGCATGGTGGAAACCTGGTTTGGACTTTCCACCGTAGTGGCACCTAAGGAAACACCTACACACCTCCCTGAACACTGACAGGACCATCCCTTGAGAGCCCTCTGTTGCCACGAAATAGTAGGATCATGAGAGGCCAACCAGGGAAGACCCAACACAACGGGAAACGCAGGAGAGTCGATCAGAAAGAGACTAATTCTCTCCTCATGACCCCCCTGCGTTATCATAGTAATGGGAGCTCTGACCTCCCTAATTAGCTCCGACCACAAATGACGACTATCTAGGGCATGTACAGGGAAGGGAACATCAACGGGAACAATAGGAATCCCTAATCTATGGGCCAAGGAACGGTCAATAAAGTTCCCAGCTGCGCCTGAATCTACTAGCGCCTTATGCTGGGAATACGGGGAAAACCCCGGAAATTCTATAAGTAACCACATGTGTGCAACAGGGGGCTCTGGGTGAGTCGTGTGCCTACTCACCTGGGATGAACCACCAGTGTTCCACCTGCTACCTCGTCTTCCTGGAGAACCTCCCCAGCAGTGTGCCCTCTGCGGCCACAGTTAGTGCAGGGAATGGTCCCCCCTCCGGCCCCCCTCATCGCAGCCCCTCCCAACTCCATGGGTGTTGGGTCTACGGAGCTGGGGGATGGAACTAACGGACCCCGATCCGGACGTCCGCGGGAGGCCAACAGGTTATCCAGCCGGATAGATAAGTCCACCAGCTGGTCCAGGTTGAGGGTGGTGTCCCTGCAGGCTAGCTCCCTACGAACGTCCTCTCGCAAACTACACCTGTAGTGGTCGATCAGGGCCCGCTCATTCCATCCCGCGCCCGCCGCCTGAGTTCTAAAATCCAGCGCAACCTCCTGAGCGCTCCTCATCCCCTGTCTTAAATGGAATAAGCGCTCCCCCGCCGCTCTCCAGGTGGATGATCAAAGACTGCCCGGAAGCGGCCAGAGAAGTCCTCATAGTCATCCAGAGTAGGGCCTTCCCTTCCCCAGATGGTGTTGGCCCACTCCAGGGCTTTTCCAGTCAGGCAGGAGATGAGGGCGCTCATCGTCCCGAAGGGGCCGGCTGAACAGCTGCCAGGTAGAGCTCCAGCTGGAGTAGGAACCCCTGGCACCCGGCAGCTGTTCCGTCATACTCTGGGATTCGGCTCTCTCCCGGGAGCGAGAGCCGAATCCCACTGGATCCTGACAACGGATGGGTGGGCATGGGTGTAGGTAGAGGTGCGGGTGGAGGTGGTGTGGCTGGGTCGACGGGAAATCCTCTTCTCTCCCATCTGTCCATGGTCTGCAGCACGCGATCCATGGCTGTCCTGAGACTTTGTAACATGGTCGCGTGCTGCTGAACGCGCTGCTCTACTGGGAGAGGAGGGCTGGCTGCGCCTGCTGACTCCATTTGAATGGGTCCGTGATTCTGTAATGACCTGGGTTTGGAGACGTAGCGGCGTCAGGCGCAGGACACAGGTTTGAGTGAAAACAGTCAAGTTTACTCAAAAAAAACACAAGCAAAATCTCCAACAGGAAACAACAGTGTGAGGAGAAACACCTCCAACAACCACTGACAACGAACAATCACGGACAAAACAGAAAGGTAAGTCAGAGGGTTAAATAAGGAACATAATAAGGGAATTGAAACCAGGTGTGTGTAATTAAGACAAAACAAAACGAAAAGGGAAACATGTATCGGTGGTGACTAGTAAGCCGGTGACGTCGACCGCCGAACGCCGCCCGAACAAGGAGAGGGGCCGACTTCGGCGGAAGTCGTGACAAGAGAACTAGCCCACTCCTGAAACACACATCACACTGTGTAAACAACGTCCTATTTTACCTTTTGATGGAATGGATATGATTTTCTATCTAGAGTGAGAAGGTTGCTCTTTAAATCCACAACACAACATATGCATATTTGCTTAATCATTATCAGTGTGTTGATAGATATCATTGGGCGAGTGTTTAAAAAGCTGTGATTTAGGGTTAGCTGTTGCGTATTTCAGCTGTTGAGTATGAAATATGTGTTACTAAAATAATCAGGCATTGGGCATGTGTATGTACTGTATGCTTGCATTTCAGGGTGAAACTATTTTGTGTGTGATACTGAAGGTTATTGACTGTGCGTCTCTGTGTGTTTACATGTGTTTCTCTGCTTCCACGCAGCCTAAAACGATCAGAGGCCACTGCACACCCCATGACAACGTTTCACACATTGTAAAAAAAGAAAAGGGACCCGGGAGTGGGAAGGTGTGAAAAAGTAATGAGTAGAATGGCCTCTTACGTTCCCGTAAAATAACAACCATTCAACTCCAATCAATTCTCCTCAGCAGCAGCACAGCCCCAACGCACCTCGAGTAGAGCCAGTCTGTATGCTACTAACTTCCCTTTGAATTGATGGACTCTAGAAGAGGCAGAGAGACAGTGCAGTCGCAGGCAGTTGCCTGTTGGGCCCAATAACACATTCAAACAAAATGCACTAAATGAGAGATATCTTCACACTGGTCACTGCATTTCTGTTCACGGTGTGGGGGTGGATGGGGTGGAGTTGGGGACTCGGGGGGAGGTTAAACAAATGACAGTCTCCAGCGGAGGGGCTTAGTGCTTAGGCGTGACGCTGGTGTGTGCATTTCACGCTACGTTTCCTCTCAATTTCAGACTGGGTGGACTGTGGTACGCTGTGAATTAGGCTTGGAGAGGAGAGGGGATAGAGGGAAGCCTCAGCTAATGTCCAGACACCTGTAAATTAATTCCCACGGATCTATCCAAAATAACATCTTCAGGGATCTATTCATCTATCTTCTCAAGAAGATGTTATTTTGAGTAGATCCGTGGGAATTAATTTAAAGGTGTCTACACCTTAATTGAAACACCAGACAATCAGCTACAGCTAGATACTGTGCAATAGTGTTTGCTGCAGTTTGAGGCATGGCATACAAAATTAAATGAATTTCAATTTTGAATATGTTTCTATTCACTGAAAGATAAGTATACTGAACAAAAATATAAACGTAAAAGGTTGGTCCCATGTTGCATGAGCTGAAATAAAAGATCACAGAAATGTTCCATACGCACACAAGCTTAGTGCTCTCAAATTCTGTGCACACATTTGTGGACGTACCTGTTAGTGAGCATTTCTCCTTTGCCAAGATAAACCTGACAGGTGTAGCATATCAAGAACCTGATTAAACAGAATGATCATTACGCAGGTGCACCTTATTCTGGAGACAATAAAAGGCCACTCTAAAATGTGCAGTTTTGTCACACAACAAAATGCCACATATGTCTCAAGTTTTGAGGGAGTGTGCAATTAGTATGCTGGCTGCAGGAATGCCCAACATAGCTGTTGCCAGATAATTTAATGTTAATTTCTCTACCATAAACAATGTTGTTTTAGAGAATTTGGCAGTACGTCCAACCGGCCTCACAACCACAGAACACGTGTAACCACGCCAGCCCAGGACCTCCACATCCGGCTTCTTCTTCTTCTTCGTCAGAGACAGCTTTTGAAACTGTGGGTTTGCACAACCGAAGAATTTCTGCACAAACTGTCAGAAACCTACTCTGGGAAGCTCATCTGCGTGCACCGTCCTCACCAGGGTCTTAAGCTGACGGCAGCTCAACCGACTTTAGAGGGCAAATGCTCACCTTTGATGGGCTCTGGCACGCTGGAGAAGTGTGCTCTTCACGGATGAATCCCGGTTTCAACTGTACCGGGCAGATGGCATGAGCGGCTAGCTGATGTCAATGTTTTGAACAGCGTGTCCCATGGTGGCAGTAGGGTTATGCTATGGCAAGGAATAAGCTATGGACAGTGAACACAATTGCATTTTATCGATGGCAATTTGAAATCACAGAGATACCGTGACGTGAGTCTTACTTTAGGAAAAGTGGCTGTACTCTACCAGTCCCAGGGCCTCTCGGGAGAGAGTTAACATGAAAGTGACAGTCCTCTTCATTAATAAGATCAGACCACAAACCAGCTTGAATCAGCAGGCATTAAACACGTGTTAATCAATGCTCTTTTTTGTATGAATATTGATGCGTTCATAAAAGCCTGATTGGGAGGACCTCGGCTCCTTTGATGCAGGGCTGTAGGGATTATTGAAAAATGCATGAAACATAAAACTTTATTAACTTTAAACATCCCAGAACCAGGGACTATGTGATTTCAAAGCTCTAATAAAAAACAACAACACAAGGACATATCCCATGCTGAATCCATGTCTCCATTTGACAGACTTTGCATGTGTGTGCGTGTGCCTGTGCGTGTGTTTGTGTTTGTGTGTGTGTGTGTGTGTGTGTGTGTGTGTGGTGGTGGTGATAATCTGTTAATAGTGGAGACATCTGAAAATAGATTTTTCTGAACTGCCTTTAAATAGCTACAGTAGTATGTATCTCTGTGTTCCACTGCAGTTGCAATGTGAAGGCAATATATCTCTTGTGTGACCATTACGACTCCTTGTCTCTGAGTGTATCACAATAAACTGAGTGAGGACTGCCAGAGCATACTGTGGTTGTGTGCAGTGTTGGTCAGAAAAGGCTTCTTTTTTTGGCCCTTTTTTTCTCCCCAATGTCGTTGTATCCAATGGGTAGTTACAGTCTTGTCTCATCGCTGCAAATCCTGTACGGACTCAGGAGAGGCGAAGGTCGAGAGCCGTGCTTCCTCCGAAACACAACCCAGCCGAGCCGCACTGCTTCTTGACACAATGCCCACTTAACCCGGAAGCCAGCTGCACCAATGTGTTGGAGGAAACACCGTATACCTTGCGACCGTGACAGCGTGCATTGCGCCCGGCCCACCACAGGAGTCGCTAGAGCGCGATTGGACAAGAACATCCCTGCCGACCAAACCCTCCCCTAACCCGGACGACGCTGGGCCAATTGTGCGCCACCCCATGGGTCTCCGGTCGCAGCCGGCTGCAACAGAGCCTGTGCCTTAGACCACAGCACCACTCGGGAGGCCCATGATAGACAGATCTTTACACTTCTCCTGGATACACTTCTGTGGCATCCCTCTCTCCCTCTCATCCCTCTCTCCCTTTCCTCTCAAGGGAGTATAGAGTGGTGTAGCATCAGTGGCAGATTAGGAGTGACGCATCTCTGAGAGCAGTGCCTTGGGTCAATGTGCTGTGCTAATGCATTTGACCTGCCTCCCAAGGAAGTGACATCGTAGTGCATCCTGGCGCCCCGCCGATGAATGAATCTGCGTGTTCATGAAAACATTCTCAATTATTTTTGCAAGTCTCTGCTTCCTGTTCTGCTGGTTAACATCTATGGGCTAGGTGGGACACAGCCAGTGAAATATCAGGGCGGAAAATTAAAAAACAACAAAATGTCATAATTCAACTTTCTCAAACATACGACTATTTTACACCATTTTAAAGATACACTTCTCGTTAATCTAACCACATTGTCCGATTTCAAAACAACTTTACAGCGAAAGCAAAACATTAGATTATGTTAGGAGAGTACATAGACAAAAATAATCACACAGCCCTTTTCCAAGCAAGGACATGTGTCAATAAAACTCAAAACACAGCGAAATGAAGCACTAACCTTTGACGATCTTCATCAGATGACACTCCTAGGACATTATGTTACACAATACATGTATGTTTTGTTCGATAAAGTTCGTATTTATATCCAAAAAGAGCATTTTACATTGGCGCGTGATATTCAGAAAATGTATTCCCACCAAAACTTTCGGTGAAAGTGCACATCAATTTACAAAAATACTCATCATAAACGTTGACAAAATTCAAAACAATTATTTTAAGAATTATATATAGACTACTCCTTTATGCAACCGCTGTGTCAGATTTTAAAATAGCTTTACGGAGAAAGCACATTTTTCAATATTCTGAGTACATAGCTCAGCCATCACGGCGAGCTATTCAGACACCCGCCAAATTCGGGGCAACCTAAACTCAGAATTAGTATTAGAAATATTGTATTACCTTTGCTGATCTTTGTCAGAATGCACTCCCAGGACTGCTACTTCCACAAGAAATGTTGTTTTTGTTCGAAATACCTCCGTTCTGTTCGTGCGTACAGATCACTTATCCAAAGGCATAACGCGCGAGCGCAGAACGAGAGACGAAAAGTCAAAATGTTCCATTACCGTACTTAGAAGCATGTCAAATGCTGTTTAAAATCAATCTTTATGGTATTGTTAACATAAAATTGTGATAATATTCCAACTGGACAATAGCATATTCATTCAAGAAGAAAAAGAAGGAGGGGCGCGCTCGCGGGACCGAGCATATCCAATCCCTTTGTTGCCAGGCAGACCACTCAGTAACTGAGCTCCTATTATCTGCCCAGTGACAGGAAAATGCTCAAACCACTTTATGAAGGCTTTTGACAGCCAATGATAGCCTTAGGAAGTGCAACGTCACCACACAGACACTGTAGCTTCGATAGAGAATCAAAAGAAGAACTACAATTCTCAGACTTTTCACTTCCTGCTTGGATTTTTCTCAGGTTTTTGCCTGCCATATGAGTTCTGTTATACTCACAGACACCATTCAAACAGTTTTAGAAACTTCAGAGTGTTTCCTATCCAAATCTACTAATAATATGCATATTCTAGTTTCTGGGCCAGAGTAGTAACCTGTTTAAATTGGGTACGTTTTTCATCCGGCTGTGAAAATACTGCCCCCTAGCCCAGACAGGTTAATATCAGACAGGCATTCTCCTTTTTTACATGATGACTGATTGCATCCATCATCTTGTTTAGATCAGATAGCATAGCCTCCCTCCCTCACCTCCTCTCACCTCTTACGTTCAGCTTCAGTATGACAGGCCTTTGTGAATGTGATGGGGGGAATTCTGGTGGTATTCAGAGAGTTACCCATTTCAGATTTAGGGACACACAAGCAAGTACGCATGCATTCATTCAGTAGATGCACACAGATACATGTCTCTGCCTTCACCATAGGTGACTGTGAACTCTTTCTCTCTTCTCTCATCCTCCAGTCGTTTCTCTCTCCTGCATTAGAGGCAGCTGATTAAATACCTCCGCCTGCCATCTGGATGTTACTTAAGATATTCAGAACAGCTCCGTTTTATTCTTAGCAGCTGCTCGCATGGTGACAATAAGAGTTCATGAAATGTTAACTCCCCCAACACACTCTCAAAGCTCAGGCCTCCTCCTTCTGTCTTTCTCTCTCTCTCTGTTTCTCTCTCTCTCTATTTCTCTCTCTCTCTGTCTTTCTCTCTGTTTCTCTCTCTCTCTGTCTTGCTCTCTCTTTTTCTCTCTGTCTTTCTCTCTGTTTCTCTCTCTGTTTCTCTCTTTCTGTTTCTCTCTGTTTTTCTCTCTCTGTTTCTCTCTATATCTCTCTCTTTCTCTCTGTTTCTCTCTGTTTCTCTCTCTCTGTTTCTCTCTCTCTCTGTTTTTCTCTCTCTGTTTCTCTCTATATTTCTCTCTCTTTCTCTCTGTTTCTCTCTCTCTGTTTCTCTCTCTCTCTCTCTCTGTTTAACTCTCTCTCTGTCACTCTCTTCACACACACACAGACACACACAGACACACACACCAAGATCAGGGCTCAAACACTTTTCTTTCACCTTGTGTCGTGTCTTGTTATGTTGACTGTGGCGGCAAACACAGCATTAACTGTGGCCAGGGCCCCACACTGTGCTAATGGCAAGGTTACCTGTGAAATTGGTATCGCAGATCAGAAAGGTCTATGTGTGTTTTCACAACATCCTACACAGACACCATATCACTGCTCTATTCCCCATTCCTGTATGGAAGGTTCTTTGCCTTAGATGGAATCCTTTAGTGATCCTTGCCATTAAACACCTACTGTAAAGATTATATTGATATGAAGGTTAGGGTGTGTGTGTTTGTGTGTGTGTGTGTGTGTGTGTGTGTGTGTGTGTGTGTGTGTGTGAGAGAGAGAGAGAGAGAGAGAGAGAGAGAGAGAGAGAGAGAGAGTTTGTTTGGCACGATCAGGTCTCTTTCTCTCTCTCGCTCTCTCTCTCTCTCTCTTTCTCTCTGTCACTCTCTCTCCCTCTCTCTCTCAATACAATTCAAAGGGCTTTATTGGCATGGAAAACATATGTTTACATTGTCGAAGCAAGTGAAATAGATACTAAATAAAACTGAAATAAACAATGAAAAATGAAAAGTAAACATTAAACTCACAAAAGTTCCAAAGGATTAGAGACATTTCAAATGTCATATTATGGCTATATACAATGTTGTAATGATGAGCAAATAGTTAAAGTACAAAAGGGAAAATAAATAAACATAAATATGAGTTGTATTTACAATGGTGTTTGTTAGTCACGGGTTGCCCTTTTCTTGTGGCAACAGGTCACAGGTCACACGTCTTGCTGCTGTGATGGCAAATTGGGGTATTTCACCAAATAGATTTGGGATTTTATCAAATTTGGATTTGTTTTCAAATTCTTTGTGTAGCAGACCCTCATGCCAAATTGAGTCAAAAGCGTTTTTGAAAGCAACAAAGCATGAGAAGACTTTGCCTTTGTTTCAGTTTGTTTGTTTGTCAATTAGGGTTAGCAGGGTGAATACGTGGTCTGTCGTACAGTAATTTGGTAAAAATAAAACGTTTCATTTGCTCAGTACATTGTTTTCACTGAGGAAATGTACGAGTTCTTTCTCTCTCTCCCTCTCTCTCTCTCCGTCAGGCTAACATAATGTGTAGGCTAGGCTCTGATCCTGACCTCGAGGTTCTAGATCTCTCTGTCCTGTCTCCACCGCGATGAGTGTTCCGGGTCAGTGCTCAGGTTAAGTGATCAGGCGCGGAAACCGTGGACACCTTGGCTGAGGAGCCAGTCACCCTTAACTGGTGTTGCAGAGAGAAACACAATCACTGCCTATTGGACCGGTCCTCACACACACATTAGCATGCACGCACACACACACACACACACACACACACACACACACACACACACACACACACACACACACACACACACACACACACACACACACACACACACACACACACACACATACACACACAGTTTATTTGGCAGGT
This sequence comes from Salmo trutta, assembly GCF_901001165.1. NCBI lineage: Eukaryota > Metazoa > Chordata > Actinopteri > Salmoniformes > Salmonidae > Salmo > Salmo trutta. The sequence goes on from NC_042986.1 coordinate 26,227,340, forward strand.
AAGTGGACTCATCCCCCTGTTGCAGTGGCTGACTGCTCAGTGGACAGTGAAATGGAGAGGTGTTCAGTCTTAGCCTCCTCTTCTGCTCCAAACTTCACAGACGATGCACTCTACCTCCATACCTACTCCACATTTACCCTTATCCACCTAACTACTCCACCCAAAGCCTCATCCACCTAGACTCTAATGCACCTGTGTATCTACTCCAAGTCACGTACCGTTCTTTACCTACTCCACATAGAGCCCATCTGGCCTGTGTGGTTAACACGGTGAACGTCTGTGTGTATCAGTACGGCTGTAGCACAGGGAAGTGTCAGTTATAATCTGGGCCAGAGCAGGAATGGAAAGGTCAGCTCTTACTACAGAGAAACAAAGAGAGATAGGGGCACACATACACATATATACACACACAGACACAAACACAGACACACACAGACAAAAGTCAGTACACAAAAGAAGATATTCATAGGAAAACATGACTGTTATGAAAAGGTCAGGAATGACCTGGGGATTCACAGGTGTACATCCATACAGCTACGTGTACTTCTGTGTGTGTGCGTGTGTCTGTGTGTGTGTGCATGTGTCTGTGTGTGTAGGCCTCTGTTCTAAGACTATTCTCCCCGAGCCTTGTGATGGCACACAGGGGAGGCAGAACAGAAAGACAATGCAACAGTTCAGTCAGGAGAGAGAGAAGAGGAGCGAAGGAGGGAGGGAATGTGAGAAAAAGAGAGCCCAGAGAGTTTTGTGTGAATTTCCTTAAAGTGCTCCGTTTGGTGAGTCATTACTTTCACTAAAGCCGCAAAGTGCATTCTAGTCCCCGAAGGACTCCCCCTCCCTCTCCTCCTCCCCCTCCCTCTCCTCCTCCTCCTCCTCCTCCTCCTCCTCCCTCTCCTCCCATTCTCTTCTTTTAGATTGCCAGACACTGTATATTTTTCTTCATGTTACCCCCGCGCAGCGCTGCAGGAGTCAATAGATTTTTTGCACCATAGCAGAGAATTTGAGTGTGTATATACTGTACAGTACATGTGTACATATGTGTGTGTTATACAGTATGACAGAGATTGAGAAGTTAGAACATTGAAACATACAGCTGAACTCAAATCTCCATCTGACTCCTGCTGTCATGTCTTGCCTTGGAGAAAAATGTATAATGTCCTAACATTTCCCGTTCCAATCAGAAGTATGTTGGTTGGATTTGCTCCCTGTTCATTTGTATTGGTTGGTACTGCTGATCCAAGCTCATAGATATAGTGTGTATTGGATTTGCAGACAGCATTGCTTACACGTGCATATCTGCTATGTCTGTGATTGTGTCCCTTTCTGCCAGGTCGAGCCAGACCCACACAATCATAATCAGCCCAGCATGAGGAATGGGAAGAAAGAGAGAACAAGCCTTGCCTTCGGTAGAAATAAAGATCTATTGACTGGACCTGGAGGCTATCAGAGGCCTTATTCTAGCTGATAAACGCTCAAACACACACACGCACGGGCGCACACACACACACGTACACTAACCTCACACACCATCTGCCAATGCACACTTGCCCCGGCTTTGTTCATCCTCCTTCCAATGCAGTTGTTCAGAAGGTTACCATGTCCTGCATATTACTTCTACAAACACCTTGGTTCCCTGTGGACTTAGAGATACGCAGATTGGTTTGTCTTTGGACCAGACAAAGGAGACTAAATCCACACAAAGGAAATGGCATCAGGGCTGGGAGGAAGAAGAGGCCGTTCACAGTGGAACACCCCAATAGCCTGCCTTGAAAGACTGCAAATGCCACGTCCCTTTACCAACTACAAAGGGATGCAGATTGGTGCAGTGCACCATTTAATGTCTATACTCCCCAGGGTTGTTACTCTTTTATCATGAGTCTCCATAACTGGCTTTATATACATATATTTGTATTTGTTTAGTTTATTCTTGGTGGTTTAGGGCCTATTGCCTATTTGCCATATCCTCACTCCTGATACGTTCCTTTCCCCCCTCATTAAATAGCGATAAACCTCATTTACTCCATCCTGACACTTAACTGATAAACATTTCATTCTGTGGTTCTCTGTGTGTCATCAATGTTTTTCTCCCCTACCTAGGCTTAATGAACAGATAGACTCTCAGAGAGACGCAGTGAGACACAGGGATGATCAGGGCAATAACAGTGGTGGGTCCACTAACTGTGTTAGCGCGGTGCTGCGTGGCTTCTAATGCAAATGTTAATTAATCTGGACGGGGATATGACGGCTGGCGTGACAGCTGTGACAGCGCTCAACGGAGGGCTGATGTGGAGCGTGATACATATTAATGGTGAAGGGCCATCAGAGCCACCGTGTCACTGACAGCACCATGATTACCCCCTGAGCACAAGCTGATTGGCCAAGTGGCAGGTTGGAATAACACACACACATTCACAAACCCTGTGAAGACTTGAATTGAAAACACAAACAGCGGTAGTGACGTGTGTAGTGGCAGGCTTGACTAGGCAGGTGTGTTACTCCCCATCGGGGCTGTATTAGGGGCGTAATGGGAGTGGGAGGGTACAGCCAGGCCCCCAACCCTCTCAGGCTTTCCTTCCAATGGTCTTAATGCACATAGAGAGAAGGGTAGCCACACACTTAACTGAATTTAAAATGGAATACTTTTGAAATTTGCCTTGTCCACACATTTAAAGTACACTTTATAATAAAATGGACACCAAAGTAAAATAAAATATATGCTACTGTACATACTGTGTCTATCAAACTGCCTACCACACACAGGTGCGCACACACACACACACACACACACACACACACACACACACACATTCCATCTGTGCTCATGTCTCCTGTTGAACATGGTACAAGCTAACGGTAGCAGAGAGAGATAGGAGAATGATACTAGTTCTCCACCTCGCAGCAGAGAAGTATGCTCTCTCTCAAATCCCACACTCGCTTTTGAACACACGAGATCTCAGTCCACATTCACTCTACCCCCTCTCTCTCTCACACACACACACACACACACACACACACACACACACACACACACACACACACACACACACGCCAGCTCTGCATGCCTTATCAGCAAGCAAACACTGAGTTTTCTCATCGACTGCAGATGGGGGGAATACCTCCTTCTGCCTTGACCCCTTTCACTCTTCTCTCTGAGTTTAAAATGGAATACCTTTGAAATGTGCCTTGTTCCCAAAGGATGAGCAAATCAAACTGTACATCTAAAGTACATTTTGAACAGTTCAATACACGTTATAGTCAAACGGACACAACACACTACTCTTCTCCCTCCTCCCTTCTTCCACCACCCAACTCTTCATGCCGGGCATGTCTGTATTGGTGCACTGTAGTTGGCAGTCTGCAGGCGAGTCCCACCCGCCAGCTAGCTAGCAGTCAAGGGTCAGGCTAGAAAATCAATGGCTCCCATCGCTGCTCTCCCCTGGTAGCTTCCCCAGCAGGAGACTGGCCTGTTTATGACTTAATCATGGCTCCGTCCTGAATTATTAACAAAGTCCACCTTTATAATTCACTCTAATTCACAGTGCTACAGTGCTACAGTGTGTTACAGTGCTACAGTGTGTTACAGTGCTACAGTGCGCTACAGTGCTACAGTGCGCTACAGTGCTACAGTGTGCTACAGTGCGCTACAGTGCTACAGTGTGTTACAGTGCTACAGTGTGCTACAGTGCTACAGTGCTACAGTATGCTACAGTGCTACAGTGTTACAGTGTGCTACAGTGTGCTACAGTGCTACAGTGTGTTACAGTGGTACAGTGTGCTACAGTTCTACAGTGCTACAGTGTGCTACAGTCCTACAGTGTGCTACAGTGTGCTACAGCGCTTCAGTACTACAGTTTGCTACAGTGTGCTACAGTGCTACAGTGCTGCAGTGATACAGTGATACAGTGATACAGTGTGCTACAGTGCTACGATGTTACAGTGGCACAGTGTGCTACAGTGCGAGTGTGCTACAGTGTGCTACAGTTCTACAGTGTGCTACAGTGCTACATTGTACTACAGTGCTACAGTGCTACAGTGTGCTACAGTGCTACAGTGCTACAGTGTGCTACAGTGGTACAGTGTGCTACAGTGCTACAGTGTGCTACAGTGGTACAGTGTGCTACAGTGCTACAGTGTGCTACAGTGCTACAGTGGTACAGTGTGCTACTGTGCTACAGTGCTACAGTGTGCTACAGTGCTACAGTGTGCTACAGTGGTACAGTGTGCTACAGTGCTACAGTGTTCTACAGTGCTGCAGTGTGCTACAGTGCTACAGTGTGCTACAGTGCTACAGTGTGCTACAGTGGTACAGTGTGCTACAGTGCTACAGTGTGCTACAGTGCTACAGTGGTACAGTGTGCTACTGTGCTACAGTGCTACAGTGTGCTACAGTGCTACAGTGTGCTACAGTGGTACAGTGTGCTACAGTGCTACAGTATTCTACAGTGCTGCAGTGTGCTACAGTGCTACAGTGTGCTACAGTGGTACAGTGTGCTACAGTGGTACAGTGTGCTACAGTGGTACAGTGTGCTACAGTGCTATTTGACCTACGCTATGTGCTACAGTGCTATTTGACCTACGCTATGTGCTACAGTGTGCTACAGTGCTACAGTGCTACAGTGTGCTACAGTGTGCTACAGTGTGCTACAGTGCTACAGTGTGCTACAGTGCTACAGTGGTACAGTGTGCTACAGTGCTACAGTGTGCTACAGTGCTACAGTGTGCTAAAGTTGTGCTACAGTTGTGCTACTGTAGGTTCTGGATCAAGTCAGTGCTTCAGTACTACAGTTTGCTACAGTGCTACAGTGTGTTACAGTGCTACAGTGCTGCAGTGCTACAGTGCTACAGTGATACAGTGATACAGTGTGCTACAGTGCTACGATGTTACAGTGGCACAGTTTGCTACAGTGCGAGTGTGCTACAGTGCTACAGTGCTACAGTGTGCTACAGTGCTACAGTGTGCTACAGTGCTACATTGTACTACAGTGTTACAGTGCTACAGTGTGCTACATTGTACTACAGTGCTACAGTGCTACAGTGGTACAGTGTGCTACAGTGCTACAGTGCTGCAGTGGTACAGTGTGCTACAGTGCTACAGTGCTACAGTGTGCTACAGTGCTACAGTGCTACAGTGTGCTACAGTGGTACAGTGTGCTACAGTTCTACAGTGCTACAGTGTGCTACAGTGTGCTACAGTGGTACAGTGTGCTACAGTTCTACAGTGCTACAGTGTGCTACAGTGGTACAGTGTGCTACAGTGATACAGTGGTACAGTGTGCTACAGTGCTACAGTGTGCTACAGTGCTACAGTGTGCTACAGTGCTACATTGCTGCAGTGGTACAGTGTGCTACAGTGCTACAGTGTGCTACAGTGCTACAGTGCTACAGTGTGCTACAGTGGTACAGTGTGCTACAGTTCTACAGTGCTACAGTGTGCTACAGTGTGCTACAGTGGTACAGTGTGCTACAGTTCTACAGTGCTACAGTGTGCTACAGTGGTACAGTGTGCTACAGTGATACAGTGGTACAGTGTGCTACAGTGCTACAGTGTGCTACAGTGCTACAGTGTGCTACAGTGCTTCAGTGCTACAGTGGTACAGTGTGCTACAGTGGTACAGTGTGCTACAGTGCTACAGTGTACTACAGTGCTACGGTGTGCTACATTGCTACAGTGTGCTACAGTGTGCTACAGTGCTACAGTGCTACAGTGTGCTACAGTGCTACAGTGTGCTACAGTGTGCTACAGTGCAACAGTGTGCTACAGTGCTACAGTGCTACAGTGTGCTACAGTGCTACAGTGTGCTACAGTGCTACAGTGTGCTAAAGTTGTGCTACAGCGTGCTACAGTTGTGCTACTGTAGGTTCTGGATCATGTCAAGTGGTAGGAGGGTATTTCTGAAGTGGAAGTGATGGTTTTATGGATGCTGCTCCAGGAGACTGGAAGGCAAATGATGTCTTGTTTTTTTTTTTTGTTTTTTTTTAGTCTGACTTTCGGAGTCAAGGCTGTGACTGTTGATTTTGAGGGGGAGTTTGGAAGGATTTTTGAGCGTTTGAAGAGAGCGATGGATATGCCGCATAGACAGCTGGCTTATTTCTGTAAATAAGGGATGTTTAATTTCATATTTCATAGCGTAGGTCAAATTTCATCTGATTACTAGAACGGTATGCCACATGACATCAAAGTACCTGAGGGGTAAAAGACAAGTACAAGATCAGATCACTATATGTACCTGTAACAACTTGTTACTACTGGTCACATTAGTGGCATGAGCTGTCCCATGTCCACACAGGTGGGTGTGGAATTCACATGCATGGATAGATATTACTATCACTTACATTTAAGACCATAGACAGGACTGTGTCTTTATTAAGTGATGTTGTTAGCGATAAGTATAAGGATGTACACTACTGTATCACGTTCTGGGTTTATTTAGCTGAATGAAGACGTAGCACACTCTACACATAGCAGTTGCAACATAAGTGTCACTTACCCAATTAATACACACACACACGCACATAAACCTGCCGTTTTAAATAGAGAGGAGCATCAACATGGCAGAGAGAGAGAGAGAAGAGAAGGGAGAGAGAGAGAGAGAGAGAGAGAGAGAGAGAGAGAGAATGTATGTTCCTGCCTTCCCCCAGCTGTCACTTCTACCCTGCTGTAACCAGGAGAGGCAGGCTAATTGAATCCTAAACCGTTTTCTCCTTCTGCTCATCGCTCTCCTTCTCTACACCCCTCTCTCTCTCCTCTTTTTATTCCCTTCTCTGCTGTCTACATTCCTCTTTTTTTTCTCTACATCCCACTTTTTTTCTCCCTAAACACAATTCCTTGTGTCCCTTGGAATTCCAGTCTGACTGTCCTCAAGATTCCATAGGATCATACTTGTCTGGCTGGATAAGGACTCTTGATTGGGAGGAGGAGCAATAGTAAAATGTTGCTTACATCCATCATGATATATTGTTTTCAAGTCTAATACACACACTGATTACGTTGATTTACACTGCGTATCATACAGTGTTTATGTAGCATTCTGTGGAGCTACCATGACTCAGCAACAACCTAACTTGACTTAAAGGTCAGAGCACTAACCAAACCAGAATAATGGCTTCAGCAATAAAATAGAGTCAAATCAACGGTAGTAATTGATTGTCTGCTTCCTAGTATCGCAACAAGCAAAGCTTAGCATGTTAAGGGCAATTTTCCAATATTAGCCTTTGCTCAAGGCAGAAAAATAAAGGAGTCTAGAAAGGGAGCTCTATGAATACTAAGTGCACTTGGGGTTTGGTCTTGGTACTGGGCCCTGTGTGAAAGTGGAATACCACCGTCATAGCTGCCAGGACTAATCCGCTGGCTCAGATCACACTGACTTGGTAATGTAGTCTATGTGTGTCTGTGTGTGTGTGTGTGTTTGCGCGTGCGTGCGTGCACTCCCATTGGAATCTAAGCCTTAGTAAGTCCCAACGTCGTGTTTTTATATGATTCTTTAAAAAGCTTAGGACAGGGGCCAAGTGGTCCCCGTAGGATCCCACTGAACAGGGCTTGTTCCCTCTGGCCCAGGGGTCAACATCTAAATAAGGAAATTAGATGCTTTAGTATGTCCCCAGCCAGCCAGTTAGTCAGTCATTCATTCATAGATCGTTGGGGAAGCTGTCAGTCACACTGTGGCCTGCCTGTCATCTAACTGGGCCCTGTCGCTCCCTCTCTCCCTTTGTTGCACCCTTTCTCTCAACACACTCTCTAAGCTCAGGCTTCCTGCTTCTCTCTCAAATCTTCCATTCAAAGTGTTTTATTGGCATGGGAAACATATGTTTACAATGCCAAAGCAAGTGAAATAGATAATAAACAAAAGTGAAATCAACAATATAAAATGAACAGTAAACAATACACACACATTTCCAAAGGAATTGAGACATTTTACATTTTCAAACTCGCAAATAGTTTTATATTTTTTACGTTTTGTCAGGAAATGCAGCACTGTGTCAGTTTTTGCTGTGGTGCAGTGGTTGCACAGCCTTTCCTCTACAGGGAGCTGCTTGAGAAGCTGGTTGAGAGAATGCCGAGAGTGTGCAATGCTGTCATCAAGGCAAAGGGTGGCTACTTTGAAGAATATCAAATTGAAAATATATTTTGATTTGTTAAAAACTTATTTGGTTACTACATGATTCCATATGTGTTATTTAATAGTTTTGATGTCTTCACTTATATTCTACAATGTAGAAAATAGTAAAAGTAAAGAAAAACCCTGGAATGAGTAGGTGTGTCCTAACTGCTAGATTGATGCTTCCTTTACTGTGAGTGGATGTGGTATCCAGAAAGTTATCTAAGAATGTTTGGATATTTTGGTTGCTGGTTTCTCTCTCTCTCCCTGTCTCTCTCTCTCTCTCTCTCCCTGTCTCTCAATTCAATTCAATTCAAGGGGCTTTATTGGCATGGGAAACATATGTTAACATTGCCAAAGCAAGTGAGGTAGATAATATACAAAATGAAATAAACAATAAAAACGAACAGTAAACAACAGAAGTTCCAAAAGAATAAAGACATTACAAATGTCATATTATGTATATATACAGTGTTGTAACGATGTGCAAATGGTTAAAGTCCAAAAGGAAAAATAAATATGGGTTGTATTTACAATGGTGTTTGTTCTTCACTGGTTGCCCTTTTCTTGTGGCATCAGGTCACAAATCTTGCTGCTGTGATGGCACACCTTGGTACTTCACCCAGTAGATATGGGAGTTTATCAAAATCGGGTTTGTTTTCGAATTCTTTGTGGATCTGTGTAATCTGAGGGAAATATGTGTCTCTAATATGTTTATACATTGGGCAGGAGGTTAGGAAGTGCAGCTTAGTTTCCACCTCATTATGTAGGCAGTGTGCACATAGCCTGTCTTCTCTTGAGAGCCAGGTCTGCCTACGGCAGCCTTTCTCAATAGCAAGGCTACGCTCACTGAGTCTGTACATAGTCAAAGCTTTCCTTAAGTTTCAGTCAGTCACAGTGGTCAGGTATTCTGCCACTGTGTACTCTCTGTTTAGGGCCAAGTAGCATTCTAGTTTGCTCAGTTTTTTTGTTAATTCTTTCCAATGTGTCAAGTAATTATCTTGTTGTTTTTTCATGATTTGGTTTGGTCTAATTGTGATGCTGTCCTGGGGCTCTGTGGGGTGTGTTTTTGTTTGTGAACAGAGCCCCAGGACCAACTTGCTTAGGGACTCTTCTCCAGGTTCAATTCAAATCAAATCAAATTTTATTTGTCACATACACATGGTTAGCAGATGTTAATGCGAGTGTAGTGAAATGCTTGTGCTTCTAGTTCTGACCATGCAGTAATATCTAACAAGTAATCTAAGAATTTCACAACAACTACCTTATGCACACAAGTGTAAAGGAATGAATAAGAATATGTACATAAAAATATATATGGATGAGCGATGGCCGAATGGCATAGGCAAGATGCAGTAGATGGTATAGAGTACAGTATATACATATGAGATGAGTAGTGTAGGGTATGTAACATTATATAAAGTAGCATAATTTAAAGTGACTAGTTATACGTTTACTACATCCAATTTTTAATTAGTAAAGTGGCAAGAGATTGAGTCAGTATGTTGGCAGCAGCCACTCAATGTTAGTGATGGCTGTTTAACAGTCTGATGGCCTTGAGATAGAAGCTGTTTTTCAGTCTCTCGGTCCTAGCTTTGATGCTCCTGTACTGACCTCACCTTCTGGATGATAGCGGGGTGAACAGGCAGTGGCTTGGGTGGTTGTTGTCCTTGATGATCTTTTTGGCCTTCCTGTGACATCCGGTGGTGTAGGTGTCCTGGAGAGCAGGTAGTTTGCCCCCGGTGATGCGTTGTGCAGACCTCACTACCCTCTGGAGAGCCTTACGGTTATGGGTGGAGCAGTTGCCGTACCAGGCGGTGATACAGCCCAACAGGATGCTCTCGATTGTGCATCTGTAAAAGTTTGTGAGTGTTTTCTTTCCACCTTCTCCACTACTGTCCCATCGATGTGGATAGGGGGGTGCTCCCTCTGCTGTTTCCTGAAGTCCACGATCATCTTCTTTGTTTTGTTGACGTTGAGTGTGAGGTTATTTTCCTGACACCACACTCCGAGGGCCCTCATCTCCTCCCTGTAGGCCGTCTCGTCATTGTTGATAATCAAGCCTACCACTGTAGTGTCGTCTGCAAACTTGATGATTGAGTTGGAGGTGTGCATGGCCATACGGTCATGGGTGAACAGGGATTACAGGAGAGGTCTGAGAACGCACCCTTGTGGGGCCCCAGTGTTGAGTATTTATTTAATTTAATTTAATTTAACCTTTATTTAACCAGGAAGGGCTCATTGAGATTTAAAATATATTTTTCAAGAGCGTCCTGGCCAATATAGGCAGCGCCAAGTCATTACAAAAATTACAGACAAACAACATGAAAAACTACAATTAATCTAGTAAAAACCATAGAATTAACAAAGAATATAACAAAATCAAAAACAGCAAATTAAAAACATTGACATGTCAGGGAATCAGTCTCAAGATCATTCATCAGTGATTTAAAAATACCAATCGGGACAAGTTCTTCCAGTTTAAAAGTATTTTGTAAGGCATTCCAAGACGATGGCGCAGAGTACATAAAAGCCCTTTTACCAAATTCAGTTCGGACATTTGGAACAGTTAGCAGGATAAAGTCCCGTGAACGAAGAGAGTACCCACCACATTTCTGAACAATAAAGCGAGGTGGAGATGTTGTTTCCTTCCCTCACCACTTGGGGGCGGCACGTCAGAAAGTGCACAGGGCGGGGTCGAGACCCAGGGTCTCGAGCTTAGTTCTTGGTAGAATTCTTGGTTGGTGAGCGGACCCCAGACCTCACAACCATAAAGGGCAATGGGTTCTATAACTGATTCAAGTATTTTTAGCCAGATATTAATTGGTATGTTGAATTTTATGGTCCTTTTGATGGCATAGAAGGCCCTTCTTGCCTTGTCTCTCAGATCGTTCACAGCTTTGTGGAAGTTATCTGTGGCGCTGATGTTTAGGCCAAGGTATGTATAGTTTTTTTGTGTGCTCTAGGGCAACGGTGTCTAGATGGAATTTGTATTTGTGGTCCTGGCGACTGGACCTTTTTTGGAACACCATTATTTTGGTCTTAATGAGATTTACTGTCAGGGCCCAGGTCTGCCAGAATCTGTGCAGAATATCTAGGTGCTGCTGTAGGCCCTCCTTGGTTGGTGACAGAAGCACCAGATCATCAGCAAACAGTAGACATTTGACTTCAGATTCTAGTAGGGTGAGGCCGGGTGCTCTCCCTCTCTCTCTCCCTGTCTTTCTCTCTCCCTGTCTCTCTCTCTCTCTTTCTCACTCTCCCCTCCCTCTCAGGATGCCTGAAAGCTGTTAGTCCTTCAGTGTGTGGTAATGTAGATGCTTTGGAGAGTTGAGATGAGAGACCCCTGTATGATGCTTTACCCTCCCTCTCCATCAGCTCTTTTCCTCCATCACTGCTTCACTTGAGGGTACAATGCCTTCACACTTCCACTTTGTCTCTCTCTCTCACCTTTTCTCTGCCGTTCTCTCTCTCTCTCCTCCATTCCTCCCTCGCTACTACACTTGAGCGTTACATGGTTACTGGTTTCTCTCTCTCTCTCTCTCTCTCTCTCTCTCTCTCTCTCTCTCTCTCTCTCTCTCTCAGGATGACTGAAAGATGTTAGTCCTTCAGTGTGTGGTGAAGTAGATGCTTCACCTGAGGGTACAATGCCTTCACACTTCCATTGTGTTTGTGTGTGTGAGAACTTTTGCCGCAACTTTCACAGAACCAATTTTGGTTTACTAGGTCTCTCTCTTTCTTTCTCTCACTTTCTCTTGCTTTCTCTCTCTCTCTCTCTCTCTCTCTCTCTGTCTCTCTCTCTCGTGTAAACACTTAATGGCAGGCTACAACTGGAGGTCATGTAATATGTAATGCTACATTTAATTTCATTAAACACACTCTCCGTGTTCCCAGTGAGAGAAAGTGGATTATTGTGATAGATGTGGATTAATTATTAACAAACGACATGGTGGCGGCTTGTAGCTGGCTGTCAAACACTCATACACACACTCACACACGCGCACACACACACACACACACACACACACACACACACACACACACACACACACACACACACACACACACACAGAGAGACACACATACAGAGAACAAAACAGTTTTATAAAAATGGTTTCCAGTAATTACAGCTGTCATGGGCCTTCTCTTTTCTTTGGCATGTAGGTTTAAGTGCTGTTCTTTGGAATGAGACAAGCAGCGCTCCATAATGAAGTGTTTAATATTTGATGCCTTTGGATTTTCCTAGCTAATAAAAGCTGTGTACTTGGCTCCATTAGGATGCTGCCCTCAGTGTTAGGAAAGAGAATAGTGCTGCATGGCTGCTCAGTGTAGTTCACTATCTGCCCACACCCTGCTCCATTATTAACCAGCAGAAAACACCAGCAGGAAATACGACGTCACAGAAACGTACAGAATGCCTGCTTCTCACTGGAGCTCCATCATGGAAAGCATAGTGGTTGGTGCTGTAGCTGCAATAACACTCTGGTCTGCAGTACAACACCACCATCCACACTGCTTTATGTGGACCTAAGAACACCTAAGAACTAATTTTTCCAAACTTCCATTACTGCTTTAAGCTGTGGTTGGAAAGGGTCAGGAAAGAAGGATGGAACAGATTGTGAGGAGAGGAGTAAAGGAATGGAGGGATTGCTGTATGTGTGTGTGTTTTTTTCAGCTGTGTAGATTAGTGGCAGAGCTTTTGGGTGTGTGTGTGTGTGTGTGTGTGTGTGTGTGTGTGTGTGTGTGTGTGTGTGTGTGTGTGTGTGTGTGTGTGTGTGTGTGTGTGTGAGAGAGAGAGAGAGAGAGAGAGAGAGAGAGAGAGAGAGAGTGTTCCTACTCAGTCTAATCTAATGCAAACACTGTGAATCTCCATACCTGCATATCCTCTAGAAATACTCTCTAGTACTGAGGAGGACATGGACTATCCCACAAGGCAATGCTCTCGCTCCAACTCCAGAGCTCTCAGGCTACTGCACATGATTAGCTGTTTTACTCACAGATAGGAAAGAAATAAAGTGCATTTGGAAAGTATTCAGACCCCTTGACTTCTTCCACATTTTGTTACGTTACAGCCTTACTTTAAGATGGATTAAACAAATAAAACATCCTCATCTAAAATCCTCATCAATCTATACACAATACCCCATAATGACAAAGCGTGTTTATTTTGTGAATGTATACAAATAAATACAAATAAATACCTTATTTACATAAGTATTCAGACTCTTTGCTATGAGACTCGAAATTGAGCTCAGGTGCATCCTGATTCCATTGATCATCCTTGAGATGTTTCTACAACTTGATTAGAGTCCACCTGTGGTCAATTCAATTGATTGGACATGATTTGGAAAGGCACGCACCTGTCTATATAAGGTCCCACTGTTGACAGTGCATGTACGAGGAAAAACCAAGTGATGAGGTCGAAGAAATTGTCCGTAGAGCTCCTGGACAGGATTATGTCAAGGCACAGATCTGTGGAAGGGTACCAAAACATTTATGCAGCATTGAAGGTACCCAAGAACACAGTGGCCTCCATCATTCTTAAATGGAAGAAGTTTTGAACCACCAAGACTCTATCTAGAGCTGGAAGTCACTCTTTAGTAAAAGGCAAATGACAGCCCACTTGGAGTTTTCCAAAATCCACCTAAAGACTCAGACCATGAGAAACAAGATTCTTTGGTCTGATGAAACCAAGATTGAACTCTATGGCTTGAATTCCAAGCGTCACGTCTCGAGGAAACCTGGTACCATCCCTACGGTGAAGCATGGTGGTGGCAGCATCATGCTGTGGGGATGTTTTTCAGCGGCAGGGACTGGGAGACTAGTCAAGATCGAGGGAAAGATGAACGGCGCAAATTACAGAGAGCTCCTTGATGAAAACCTGCTCCAGAGTGCTCAGGACCTCAACCTGGGGTGAAGGTTCACCTTCCAACAGGACAAGGACCCTAAGCACACGGCCAAGACAACACAGGAGTGGCTTCGGGACAAGTCTCTGAATGTCCTTGAGTGGCCCAGCCAGAGCCCAGACTTGAACCCAATAAAAAAATATCTTCGAGAGACCTGAAAATAGCTGTGCAGTGACGCTCCCCATCCAACCTGACAGAGCTTGAGAGGATCTGCAGAGAAGAATGGGAGAAACTCCCCAAATAAAGGTGTGCCAAGCTTGTAGCATCATACCCAAGAAGACTTGAGGCTGTAATCGCTGCCAAAGGTGCTTCCACAAAGTACTGAGTAAAGGGTCTGAATACTTATGTAAATGTAATATTTAAGTTTTTTGTTTTTAATACATTTGGAAGAATCTCTAAAAACCTGTTTTTGCTTTGTCATTATGGGGCATTGTGTGTAGATTGATAAGGGAAAAAACAAGAGAACAGTTGAATCCATTTTAGAACAAGGCTGTAACGTAACAAAATGTTGAAAAAGTCAAGGGGTCTGAATACTTTCCGAATTCACTGTACATGCATGCAAATGCTAGACGGTCGTGGAAAATATGCAAAGTGGATTGTTCATGAATTTATGTATTTGTTCATGTATTCATGTAGTTATGATGCTATTTTATATATTTCTTACTGACTCTTTTCTCTCTCTCTCTTTTCCATATGTTCCTCCTCTGCTGCATTGCTCCAAACCAGGTAAGAGTTGATTCATCCATTTGTTACTATGATGTTGCCTGGTGTAGCACTCTCCCATCCTCACTCTCCGTCCCTAGCCCACCCTCCCTCCTTCCCTCGCTCCCTCTCCCCCTCCCCCCTCCTCTCATCCTTCGGTCAGCTCCCGGGAGGAGGGTATTATGTGCTGCCCAATGAAAGAAGTCAGGACAGTAAAAGCCATTAATTCCTGAAAAAGAGTGGGTGTGGATCCAGTGAATTTCTGTGCTAGTTCCCTATTTTGGGGTTACACACTGTATAATCTGCTGTAGAGGAAGAATTGGAATAAAGAGCTCTTCCACACTAATATGGTATGTAAACATCCATAATGAATGCTAACAGAGAGTTTCCATCCTCTCTCTCTCTGTCTGTATGGATGCGCTGGACCATGCAGCAGTGGTAGATGCAATGGCTGGCATTTAAAGGTTGTGTGTGTGTGTGTGTGTGTGTGTGTGTGTGTGTGTGTGTGTGTGTACATGTGGTGTGTGTGTGTGTGTGTGTGTGTGTGTGTGTGTTGTGTGTGTGTGTACATGTGGTGTGTGTGTGTGTACATGTGGTGTGTGTGTGTGATGTGTGTGTGTGTGTGTACAAGTGGTGTGTGTGTGTGTGTGTGTGTGTGTGTGTGTGTGTGTGTGTGTGTGTGTGTGTGTGTGTGTGTGTGTGTGTGTGTGTGTGTGTGTGTACATGTGGTGTGTGTCTGCTCCAACATCAGGGACAGAAACCCTGCTGTGATCAGAAAGGCCTTTAAGCAGAGCCAGGACTCTGCTCATACCAGAACGTGTGTGACTGGATGGAATGTTCAGTAATATACTGCTTCCTATGACATGGTTCGGTGCTGTGTGAGGATCTATCAGTCTGACAGCACTGTAGTATTATTGATTTGTCTGTGAATGTCAATGTACAACAGGGAACCATGAACAGTGCATTTATCTATTTGTCTATCGGCTATTGCTTCCACAGAGTATTACGTTAGTCAATAACACATAAAATACATAAAATACACATGTACACGCAAGCATGGACACACACACGCATGCACACATATACACACACACATTCCTTTGTATCCAGAAAAACATACACCAGACATGTGGTTATGAGAGTGTACAGCATACGTTTGATAGATTCAGCACATATTTAGTGGTTAGGCAATGGTGTTCCCCTTCCAATTACAGAGAGCCTTATTCACTGGCTATTGGAGCTATTATTTAGGGAGGTGAGCAGGGATCTCCCCTGAGTGGTCATATTCAGCTCAGTAATTAGGCTGGGACACAGGGACATTACTGTATTACTCCCACACACACACACACACACACACACACACACACACACACACACACACACACACGCACACCCTCTACATACACACAAAGCATAGACACACGCACGAAGGCATGAACACATGAAGGCACGCACACACGCACCCATGGATGTGATGCACAAACACACACACACACACAGAGAGTGTACAGGTTTCTCCACCTAGGTAATTGGACTGTTGAACAGTCACTAGGACTGTAGCCTGGAAGTTAATATGCTCTGCAAGAGAGGACTGCTCCTTACTGAATGAACCTGGTCTATAATATCACACTAAGACAAGACTCACACTCCAACCATTCACCAAGCTTACTGTAATTCTGAAGATTCTGTTACTATTAAGATTCTGTTATTATGAAGATTCTGATATATTTAAGATTATTTTAGTATTAAGATTCTATTATTTTTAAGATTATGTTATTATTAAGATTCAGATATTATTAGGATTCAATTTGTATTCAAATTATGTTATTAGTAAGATTCTGTTACTTTTAAGATTATTTTATTATTAAGATTATTTTATTATTAAGATTATTTTATTATTAAGATTCTGATATTATTAGGATTCAATTAGTTTTCAACATATGTTATTATTAAGATTCTGTCACGTCCTGACCAGTAAAGGGGTTGTTTGTTATTGTAGTTTGGTCAGGGCGTGTCAGGGGGTGTTTGTTTAATGTGTTTCGGGGTTTTCGGTTGATGTTCTATGTTTTCTATTTCTATGTGGGTTTTCTAGTTTTTCTATGTCTGTTAGTTTTGTCAATGACCTCCAATCAGAGGCAGCTGTTTGTTGTTTTCTCTGATTGGAGGCCATATTTAAGTGTGTTTGTTTTCACTTATGTTTGTGGGTGGTTGTTTCCTCGTATAGTCTGAGCACCTTACGGGACTGTTTTTCGTCGTTTGTTTTTGTATGAGTATTCTTTTCCCTTCTAAATAAAAAGAAGATGAGCACCTTAACCACCATATTGGTCCGATGATTTCTCCTCCTCAGACGACAAACTTTGTGACAGATTCTGATATTTTTAGGATTCAATTAGTTTTCAAATTATTTTATTATTAAGATTCTGTTATTATTAAGATTCTGTTATTATTAAGATTCTATTGATAGCATGGTGTGTGATGATGTGGCTGCACTGACACGAGTGTGGTGTGCATCAGTGTGTTCTAGTGTGTGTTCTAGTGTGTGTTCTAGTGTGTGTTTAAGTGTGCATCAGTGTGTGTGTTCTAGTGTGTGTTCTAGTCTGTGTCCTAGTGTGTGTTTAAGTGTGCATCAGTGTGTGTGTTCTAGTGTGTGTTCTAGTCTCTGTTCTAGTCTGTGTCCTAGTGTGTGTCCTAGTGTGACTCAACGTGTGACTCATTACCTCTGTTGCGTAATCTCTACCTATCTCTCTCTATTTTTTCTATATATATACAGTGCATTCAGAAAGTATTCAGACCCATTGACTTTTTCGACATTTTGTTACGTTTACAGCCTTATTCTAAAATGGATGAAATAAAAACAGATATTCTACTCAATTTACACAAAATACAATTTTAAATATAACATTCACATGAGTATTCAGACTCTTTACTCAGTACTTTGTTAAAGCACCAGTTTTTGCTTTGTCATTATGGAGTTTTGTGTGTAGATTGATGTTTTAGAACAAGGCTGTAACAAAACAAAATGTGGAAAAAGTCAAGGAGTCTGAATACTTTCTGAATGCTCTGTACTTTGTCCTTCCCTCTTCCTCTTTCCCTCTCTCTTTTCCACAGCCTTTTGTTCTCTCTCCCTCACCAACTTCTTATATCTCTCTCTTTTAATCTCTCTTTTTCTCTCTCTCTCTCTGTCTCACTCTTCCTCTCTCTCGCTGTTCTTCTCTCTCCTCTCCTCTGTCTCCTCCCTACCTCCTTCGTCATCTTGATCTGTGATGTCTTGGTGTCATGCTTTATTTGGAATCTCTGACACCTTGTCTGTTTGAATCAGGCTGTCTGTGGACACAGGTCTGCACAGAGACACAGTACCACAGAACACATGGTGGTAGCAGACAGGCAGGATGGACAACAAAGGGGAAAATCTGTTGCCTGGGAAAGGGGTTTAAAGGGGGTTTCTCCCATCATATGTAATGTTAAGGGATGTGAGTTTTTTTAGGTGGTGGTGGGTGCCATTGTGTGTTACATGGCTCATCCTCCTTCCAGCATGGGAAACAGTCAGTACAGACAGAGGTTCCACATCCTGAACTGTGGAAAAACCAGAGAGAGATCAACACCAAACACATTTGTGACAGGGACATGGGCAACAGGGAAGTGCCTGCTCACCCTAAACAGCCTAAGTGAGAGGATGTGTGTGCACGCTTGCCTTTGTGCCTGTGTGTGTGACACAATGAGAAGAGTGAGAGTTGACATCTTCATTCATCGAGGGACAGGACATTTAAAGTTCTGTCTCCTACGCAGTGACACCGTGACAGAATGGTCCGATATCAGTATCCAGAAAGGAAGCACAGCCATGGTGGGAGTCAGACCTCTCTTCCCACAGACCTGGATCAGCTTTCCCTTTCCAGAGAAGTTAATGGAGTCTACTTACTGTTACTGCCTAAAACGGACCAAACTGATTATCAACCATACACATGTCAGAATAGTGTCCGAATAGCCCAGCTTTTTGGTTGATGAATTGAGGAGTTCCATTAAACAGCCTCTCAGCTTAATGGTCTTTTTTTGGTCGGTTTCTCTCTGTGAGTATGCAGTATTCTCCCCAAGCCAACAGAGTGACCTCAGTCCTGATTGGAGCTCAACCAGGGCCCCAGTGAGATTCCACACACACAGCCAAACAGCCAAGGACTTCAGCTGTGCACTGAGTTACTGAGAATTCAGCTGAGAAATGAAGCCAAACAACCACACACACACACACACACACACACACACACACACACACACACACACACACACAGACACACACACACACACACACACACACACACACACACACACACACACACACACACACACACACACACACACACACACACACGCGCGCACACACTGTTAACTATGACAACTAAACACACTCAGGCACAGTGAGTCTAGTCGTAACTCATGCATTACAGTCATTGTTTGATTCAGTTTTATGTATGAAATAATGCAACACATCAGTGATGGTAAACAGGTTGATTCATGGATATTCAGTGTTGTGTTTTCAGTCACATTGCTTGTTTTCCCTTTTCCTTAATTGATCTATTTTTAAATGTTCACTTGACAATATGTAAATCCTTCTTTACCTCCCCATATCGTCACTATAATTCTCTCTCTTCAGCGCTTAGGTTTAATATTTCACACTAATGCTGCTCTCCTGCACTAGAAAGCAGTTGGGTGGGCAGTAGAATATGTTAATGTATAAAAACGTATTCAGTTGAACAGCTCCCTGGGTCACACTAACCACAGAAAAGCGTGAGAGGAGATTAGTTCTGTCTGGAGTTGAGAATAAAGGGCAATAATTTTCTTCTTGGAGTTGGACTTGGGCTGAACTTGCTAGACACATGTGATGTGTGTGTTGTGCATTTTCCCTGCGTGCCCTGTAAACCTATCAGATCCCATCGCTCTTGGTTGTGGAATAATGAGTCCTTAGGGAGAATGGAGAACTTTTCAAATTGTCATCTATTGTGTGAGGTGTTGGTGAAAATGCAATGTGAGAGACTCACTTTACAGTGAACACCTTTGAAGCCTTTGCATGATGAGATGATATGGAAGAGAAGGTGGGGATATTCACTGTGAAAAGCTGTAAAGAACCAACCAATCCAACATTAGAGTGATTTACTGTGAGACCGTGAAGGGATTAGATTGATGGTTGTTAGCCATTTTTCCCATTTTTCCCTGTGTGTGTGTGTATATGTGTGTGTTAGTTCTTAGTCTCTCTGTGTGTGTCTCTCTTAGTCTCTCTGTGTGTGTCTCTGAGCAATGTGATTATCTTAGGAGACGTGTTTATCAGTGTTTTCCAGAAGATGAGGATTCATGTCCTCCAGCTGTATCTTGCTGTGTATGACACACACACACACACACACACACACACACACACACACACACACACACACACACACACACACACACACACACACACACACACACAGTTGAGAAAGAGGGAGAGTCAGGAAGGATGGGATCTAATGAAAGCTGTTTTTGCTCAGAGGGACAGAGACCTAATAGTAATTAAGGAATTGTCAAGTTCAACTATTGAACTCAGATGAGTTGATAATGAAGTAAGCAGTATAAGGAGGAAAAGCCCCAGTGCTGGTGGTGTAGGACTATTCATTAATAGATTAGAAACCCAGCCTGCTTTCATCAATCCAACCCCTCAGTATCTTTTTAATATATTAGAGGAAAGATAAATGTTTGGGTAAAGTCTAGAAGTGCTCACTGATTCACTAATAGCTACAGACATTAGGTGAGAAAAGAGACCTGGGTAGACCTGGCTTGTATTGTGCTTTTTTGGCCACCTGTCTGTCTGTGTGTGTGTGTGAGTGTGTGTGTGTGTGTGTGTGTGTGTGTGTGTGTGTGTGTGTGTGTGTGTGTGTGTGTGTGTGTGTGTGTGTGTGTGTGTGTGTGTGTGTGTGTGTGTGTGTGTGTGTGTGTGTGTGTTCAGAATGGAACTAGTCCTATATACACTGAGTGTACAAAACATTAGGACACCTGTTCTTTCCATGACGTACTGTAGACTGACCAGTTGAATCCAAGTGGAAGCTATGATTCCTTATTGATGTCACTTATTAAATCCATTTCAAATCAGTGTAGATGAAGGGGAGGAGACAGGTTAAAGAAGGATTTTTAAGCCTTGAGACAATTGATGCATGTATTGTGTATGTGTGCCATTCAGAGGGTGAATGGACAAGGCAAAAAACAATTTTTTTGTCATACCTGTGGTATACGGTCTGATATACCACAGCTTTCAGCCAATCAGCATCCAGGACCCAAACTACCCCATTTATAAATAACTGTATACAGTATGTGTTTAGGTGCATTCTTGTCTTTATAGAACTTGTGGGTATATGCTGGTGTGTGTGTGTGTGTGTGTGTGTGTGTGTGTGTGTGTGTGTGTGTGCGGGCCCTCTCTCTCTCTGTCTAATTCAAGGAAAAACCGAAGCTCGGGAGCTCAAACTATAATTAGTCAGAGAAGCAAAGACAGCAGCTGTGAATAATTTAAGATGGCATTTTATGCAAATAACCTAAATCTGGGACATGTTGCAGGAGGTGTTAGCATTTTAGTGCTGACAGGAGGAAACACAGCT
Organism: Salmo trutta; assembly: GCF_901001165.1. Classification (NCBI taxonomy): domain Eukaryota; kingdom Metazoa; phylum Chordata; class Actinopteri; order Salmoniformes; family Salmonidae; genus Salmo; species Salmo trutta. Next base: position 26,248,646 of record NC_042986.1, read on the forward strand.
TTCTTTTAGACGAGGTGGATCCTCCATCCTCATCCTCATCATACACACTGCCAGCACCAGTCCATTATTTGAACATTTGTTTGGGGAAGGAAAGAGCTGGCATCTAGTAGATAGAGGTGAATGCTGATGATGATGTTGCTAGTGGAGATTGTGTAAGGATTGGTGTTCTGTGAATAGGCCTATTATTGCAGTCTCTAGTTTAGTTGATGAGTCATGTAGCAGTGCAGTAAATATTGAGATTACTGTGAGGATATTGTGATGAGCAGAGTAGAGGCTAATGCTTTTCATCTAAACATGTTCTCCCCAAGAAGAAGACTCTAGAAACAAAGTATTGCTAGATTATAATGTTTGAAATATACTGTATGAATATATTGCCAACAAATGGGGAACATTACACAGGGAATCCACAGTAAACCATCACAGTCCATCACATCACAGTCATCACAGTCCAAGGTCAACCTTTCTCAAATGGGTTTAAAACCATTTCCACTTCTGAGCCAGCCACATACCAGTACAGGCCTACCAGCACTACTGTTCTCAGTCAGGTGTGCTGCCGTCGCCATGGTAGCATGACATCATGCCCCCCTCCACCCCAATGCCGCAACCCAGGTGTCTCCTGGGAGAAACGTGTGTTGAGTTAATGGTATTCAAATGACCCTGTCTGTGCTGTTGGCACAGAGAACACTGCATTCGAGCTGTGAATAGACTTTATTACTTGTCTAATTAGATTGTAATTATGGAATTTTAATATGTGTTATTACATGCAGTACTCTGCACACATCACTACCTCCGGAATTAATTTGTTGCTGTTTAGCCATGCGCAGAGAGCTGACGGAGTGGAATTAGAGTCAGTAGGGAGGGAAACACACATAACCTGGGCCTCCTGCCGGGGTGTGTGTGGGCATGTGTGCATGTGTGTGTGCACGTGTGCATGTGTGTGCGTGCGTGTATGCGTTGGTGCATGTGTGTGCACCTGTTTAATATACAGTATGAGGGGGATTGAGCTTCTATTCCAACATATTGGTTGGTACCTTCAGTAGTGAATTTACAACAGTGGGAGAGATGATAAGGAATATAGGCTGAATAAGTTCAATAATTACCACCCCTGGATAAAAGATCCAGTCAACAGTAAGCTGCTGACAACCTTAACGATTTGCATGAATCAACTTTATATGGATGTACTGTTCTGTTCTGACAGCACCTACAATATGCTGACACCCCTCTCTTCTCTATCTCTATCTACTTCCCCATTTATCTGTCCCTCTCTCTCTCCTGCTCTCCTCCGTCCAGCCTTTGGATCCAAGCAGTCACTATCGCTATGTTAGTCCTTTTTTCTGTATGACATTCAAACTAAATCAGTACAGTATGCATGTGTGTCTGGGCAGCGCATGTGCACGGGAAAGTTGTTTTGAATTCTCAGATGTCAGCGGAAAGAGGTTAAAAACAAGACTAGACATAAATCCCTGGTATTTGAATATGGATCAGAGGAGAATGGCATCGACCATAGCTAGTACAGCAGAATCACTAAACACTAAGCCACAGCAATAACACCTAGATACTGGCAGGCAGCAACCTCAGAGTTCTCTATCTATCACAAACAGGGTGGATCAGAGAAAGAGAGAGAGGAGGGATAAAGGTTGTGGAGAGAGAGAGAGAAGGCTGTAGAACTTCATAAGGATGATTGGAGTTCTGCAGTGGAATTAATTGGTAAACTCTTGCAGATTATATTAAGCAATTCAAAGAATGAAGGCTTCTCCCACAGTAAGAGATGAGGATCAGGGTGATGATGGTGTAGGACCTGTGTCCTCTGGGTTGGGTGGAGTGTGTGTGTGTGTGTGTGTGTGTGTGTGTGTGTGTGTGTGTGTGTGTGTGTGTGTGTGTGTGTGTGTGAGAGATTGCGTGCTTGAGTGTGTTCCTACTCAGGAAATGTCTAATGGAGTGTAGTGCTGTGTTCTGGAATAACAAACAACACTATGTGCCATATGTGCTGGGTCTCCAGGTCAACACACACACACACACACACACACACACACTTTTGTGACCACTTAACAGGGGTTCTATTTGTCTCTGTTAGAGGATCGGTGCTCACAGTAGGCATTTTGGGGAAAGAGAGCAGGAATGACAGAATGAATACCAACACATGCTGTACACACACACACACACACACACACACACACACACACACATGCACCACAGGAGTAGTGGCAGGCACCCTCAAGACTCTCAATAAGCAGCGAGAGAATCAGTGGAGACATTCATTTAATGTTTTAAGAATTCTGCAGAGGCAAAACTCTGTCTGTCTGTCTGTCTGCCTGTCTGCCTGCCTGCCTGCCTGCCTGCCTGCCTGCCTGCCTGTAATTAGCCCAGTGCTGTCTCTACAGCCTGCATTTACAGCTATGTTTTAGCAGCTGTTCTAAAGGCTGTATCTCAGTGGAACTTCAGTGGGAATTGGTTCTTCTGGGGGCTTTGAAGGCCTAATACCATTATCCAGCTAGAGACCTAATACCATTATCCAGCTAGACCTCCAGCAGTGTCACTCCTCTGAAGTCTACAGTTCACACACATGCGCACGTTCATACACGCACACATGCACACACATTCACAAGATGTCGCCTGACGGAGAAGGACATCTTACAAGTTCCAACTTTACTATATAGTGACTTTATCATGTTTATCTTTACTTTTTTTGTACAGAAAGTTCATACTATTATCACATATGACCGCCAAACACTTCTGGACATCAAATAGAGAGTTACTAACCTCCATTTTGACTTCAAATACGACTTCAACTCCGATTCAGCTGGTCCATTGTTCATACCGGACCCAATTCCTTTGTTCCATTGGCTACCAAAACGCTGCAGGCGTAGATGAGAGAGACGAGGTGGAGTCCTGGTGAAGTTGAGGCGAAGAGAAAACCGAACGGCGCTCCACTCCATTCTATTGGCAAATGTCCAGTCACTGGAGAATAAGATGGATGAGCTTTGTTCATATTTCATGTGACATTTTGAATGACATGCAAATGTTTTGTTGTTGCTAGGACTTATGGTCTCATTGTGTCTATCTCGACTCTTAAACCTAAACTACACATGTGAAGCTGCAAGAAAATCACATTTAAATGTATATCAACCCATTTTGAAATGTTTACCCTGATGTCACCCACATAACACATGCGCAGACCGACACAACACACACACACACGCACACGCACACACACACACACACACACACACACACACACACACACACACACACACACACACACACACTCATCTATCCTGATGCCTAGTCACTTTACCCTGCCTTCATGTACATACAGTATCTACCTCAAATACCTCGTACCCCTGCACATTGATCTGGTACTGGTATTCCCTGTATATAGCTCCACATTGATCTGGTACTGGTACTCCCTGTATATAGCTCCACATTGACCTGGTACTGGTACTCCCTGTACATAGCTCCACATTGATCTGGTACTGGTACTCCCTGTATATAGCTCCACATTGATCTGGTACTGGTACTCCCTGCATATAGCTCCACATTGATCTGGTACTGGTACTCCCTGTATATAGCTCCACATTGATCTGGTACTGGTACTCCCTGTACATAGCTCCACATTGATCTGGTACTGGTACTCCCTGTATATAGCTCCACATTGATCTGGTACTGGTACTCCCTGTATATAGCTCCACATTGATCTGGTACTGGTACTCCCTGTATATAGCTCCACATTGATCTGGTACTGGTACTCCCTGTATATAGATCCACATTGATCTGGTCCTGGTACTCCCTGTACATAGCTCCACATTGATCTGGTACTGGTACTCCCTGTATATAGCTCCACATTGATCAGGTACTGGTACTCCCTGTATATAGCTGATCATTGATCTGGTCCTCCCTGTATATAGCTCCACATTGATCTGGTACTCCCTGTATATAGCTCCACATTGATCTGGTACTGGTACTCCCTGTATATAGCTCCACATTGATCTGGTACTGGTACTCCCTGTATATAGCTCCACATTGATCTGGTACTGGTACTCCCTGTATATAGCTCCACATTGATCTGGTACTGGTACTCCCTGTATATAGCTCCACATTGATCTGGTACTGGTACTCCCTGTACATAGCTCCACATTGATCTGGTACTGGTACTCCCTGTATATAGCTCCACATTGATCTGGTACTGGTACTCCCTGTACATAGCTCCACATTGATCTGGTACTGGTACTCCCTGTATATAGCTCCACATTGATCTGGTACTGGTACTCCCTGTATATAGCTCCACATTGATCTGGTACTGGTGCTCCCTGTATATAGCTCCACATTGATCTGGTACTGGTACTCCCTGTATATAGCTCCACATTGATCTGGTACTGGTACTCCCTGTATATAGCTCCACATTGATCTGGTACTGGTACTCCCTGTATATAGCTCCACATTGATCTGGTACTGGTACTCCCTGTATATAGCTCCACATTGATCAGGTACTGGTACTCCCTGTATATAGCTCCACATTGATCTGGTACTGGTACTCCCTGTATATAGCTCCACATTGATCAGGTACTGGTACTCCCTGTATATAGCTGATCATTGATCTGGTCCTCCCTGTATATAGCTCCACATTGATCTGGTACTCCCTGTATATAGCTCCACATTGATCTGGTACTGGTACTCCCTGTATATAGCTCCACATTGATCTGGTACTGGTACTCCCTGTATATAGCTCCACATTGATCTGGTACTGGTACTCCCTGTATATAGCTCCACATTGATCTGGTACTGGTACTCCCTGTATATAGCTCCACATTGATCTGGTACTGGTACTCCCTGTATATAGCTCCACATTGATCTGGTACTGGTACTCCCTGTACATAGCTCCACATTGATCTGGTACTGGTACTCCCTGTATATAGCTCCACATTGATCTGGTACTGGTACTCCCTGTACATAGCTCCACATTGATCTGGTACTGGTACTCCCTGTATATAGCTCCACATTGATCTGGTACTGGTACTCCCTGTATATAGCTCCACATTGATCTGGTACTGGTACTCCCTGTATATAGCTCCACATTGATCTGGTACTGGTACTCCCTGTACATAGCTCCACATTGATCTGGTACTGGTACTCCCTGTATATAGTTCCATTCTTGTGTATTTTATTTTATTCCTCATGTACCTGTTTTATTTTTATTTTTAACTGCAAGCATTTCACGGTAAAGTTTACACTAGTTGTATTCATCGCACATGACTTTACCCTGCTATGCTCTGCTGCACAGGCTGGGAGAGAGAGAGGGCCAAGCAGGATGTTTGGTGATGGGGGGTGTTTGTGTGTGTCTTGGGGGGTGGGGGGGATTCAAGGTTTCTGTTTAAGATTCAGTCTATAGGCAGTGGTTGCAGAAACAGTGAAAAGTGAGTCACAACTTCTCACACTTTATAAGGCATAGGCCTTTTCTCAGTCTCTTTTTCACAGCCCACTCGATCATTCTCTCCTCTGTAGTGTAAGGGCAGAGGGAGGTCAGACTAATTGTCTATGACCAGTCCAGTACATGGCCAATGCCAGAGCTATCAGATAGGAAAATTAAAGGCTGTTCTTCAAAATGACCAAGACTTAATTAGGTTCAATCTACTGCATCAGATAACCTTGACTCACTTATGTATTACACTACACCTCCTTTCATTGGATGCAGTTCTTCTTTAATCATGTCAGCACGGAGTTTCTACTCAGTGTCTTCTACACCCACACCCCACCATTGTACCACAGCAGATGAACCCAGAAATGAGGTGAAGCAGCGAGGTGTAACTCATTGGGTATAATTGTATTTTCTCAGTAAATTGCCCAGAGGAGAAGAGCAGTCGTTGGTGGGGGATTAATTCAGTCTAAACTGATTTTACCCCACTGCATTTCAGCAGTTGATTAATCATTGCCTATCAGCTCTTGATTTTATATATCCATTACGTCTTAATATGATTGCCCTGGTTTAGAGAAGTTCCCTAGATTACAATACTAATCCAATGCAACATGGTGGAGAGGGAGAGGTACATAGAGGGAGGTGAGTGGAACAGAGAGGGGGGAGAGAGGGAGAGGAACAGAGAGGGAGGAGAGAGGGAGAGGAACAGAGAGGGAGGAGAGAGGGAGAAGAACAGAGAGGGAGGAGAGAGTGAGAAGAACAGAGAGGGAGGAGAGAGGGAGAGGAACAGAGAGGGAGGAGAGAGTGAGAAGAACAGAGAGGGAGGAGAGAGGGAGAGGAACAGAGAGGGAGGAGAGAAGGAGTAGAACAGAGAGGGAGGAGAGAGGGAGAAGAACAGAGAGGGAGGAGAGAGGGAGAGGAACAGAGAGGGAGGAGAGAGTGAGAAGAACAGAGAGGGAGGAGAGGGGAGAGGAACAGAGAGGGAGGAGAGAAGGAGTAGAACAGAGAGGGAGGAGAGAGGGAGAAGAACAGAGAGGGAGGAGAGAGGGAGAGGAACAGAGAGGGAGGAGAGAGGGAGAAGAACAGAGAGGGAGGAGAGAGGGAGAAGAACAGAGAGGGAGGAGAGAGGGAGAGGAACAGAGAGGGAGGAGAGAGGGAGAGGAACAGAGAGGGAGGAGAGAGGGAGAGGAACAGAGAGGGAGGAGAGAGGGAGAGGAACAGAGAGGGAGGAGAGAGGGAGGAGGGAGTGGGGGTGAAGATGTGGAGACAGAGGAGAGGGAGATTCCTCTCCTCAGGAGAGGGGGAATAAATGGGAGATAGAGGTGTGGGAGGAAGAGAGAGAGAGAGAGAGAGAGAGAGAGAGATTAACAACAGACTCATACTTTTCCTCAGTGAAAACAATGTACTGAGCAAATGTCAGACTACGTATTCAACCTGCAGACCCTAATTGACAGACAAACAAACCAAAACAAAGGCAAAGTCTTCTCATGCTTTGTTGATTTAAAAAAAGCCTTCGACTCAATTTGGCATGAGGATCTGCTATACAAATTGATTGAAAGTGGTGTTGAGGGAAAAACATACGACATTATAAAATGAATGTTCAGTACACAAACAACAAGTGTGCGGTTAAAATAGGCAAAACAACACATGGCGTGAGACAGGGATGCAGCTGAAGCCAGACCCTCTTCAACATTTTGATTTATTTATTTTACCAGGTAAGTTGACTGACAACACATTCTCATTTACAGCAACAACCTGGGGAATAGTTTCAGGGGAGAGGAGGGGGATGAATGAGCCAATTGTAAGCTGGGGATGATTAGGTGGCCATGATGGCCAGATTGGGAATTTATCCAGGACAACGGGGTTAACACCCCTACTCTTACAATAAGTGCAACGGGATCTTTAATGACCACAGAGAGTCAGGACACCCGTTTAACGTCCCATCTGAAAGACAGCACCCTACACTGCCCTGGGGTACAGGGATATTTCTTTAGACCAGAGGAAAGAGTGCCTCCTACTGGCCCTCTAACACCACTTCCAGCAGCATCTGGTCTCCCATCCAGGGACTGACCAGGACCAACCCTGCTTAGCTTCAGAAGCAAGCCAGCAGTGGAATGCAGGGTAACATACATATATGCAAATTGGCAAGGGCACAAGAACAGTCTGCAGCACCCGGCCTCACCCTACTAGAATCTGAAGTCAAATGTCTACTGTTTGCTGATGATCTGGTGCCTCTGTCACCAACCAAGGAGGGCCTATAACAGCACCTAGATCTTCTGCACAGATTCTGCTAGACCTGGGCCCTGACAGTAAATCTCAGTAAGACCAAAATAATGGTCTTCCAAAAAATGTTCAGTCGCCAGGACCACAAATACAAATTCCATCTAGACACCGTTGTCCTAGAGCACACAAAAAACAATACATACCTTGGCCTAAACATCAGCACCACAGATAACTTCCACAAAGCTGTGAACAATCTGAGAGACAAGGCAAGAAGGGCATTCTATGCCATCAAAAGGAAGAATAAAATCGACATACCAATTAGGATCTAGCTAAAAATACTTGAATCAGTTATAGAACCCATTGTCCTTTATGGTTGTGAGGTCTGGGGTCCGCTCACCAACCAAGAATTCACAAAATGGGATAAACACCAAATTGAGACTGCATGCAGAATTTTGCAAAAATATACAATGTAGAACACCAAATAATGCATGCAGAGCAGAATTAGGCCGATACCCATTAATTATCAAAATCCAGAAAAGAGCCGTTAAATTCTACAACCACCTAAATGGAAGCGATTCCCAAACCTTTCATAACAAAGCCATCACCTACAGAGAGATGAACCTGGAGAAGAGTCCCCTAAGCAAGCTGATCCTGGGGCTCTGTTCACAAACAAACAGACCCCACAGAGCCCCAGGACAGCAACACAATTAAACCCAACCAAATCATGAGAAAACAACAAGATAATTACTTGACACATTGGAAAGAATTAACAAAAAAACTGAGCAAACTAGAATGCTATTTGGCCCTAAACAGAGAGTACACAGTGGCATAATACCTGGCCACTATGACTGACCCAAACTTAAGGAAAGCTTTGACTATGTACAGACTCAGTGAGCAAAGCCTTGCTATTGAGAAAGGCCGCCGTAGGCAGACCTGGCTCTCAAGAGAAGACAGGCTATGTGCACACTGCCCACATAATGAGGTGGAAACTGAGCTGCACACCTAGCTTCCTAACCAAATGTATGACCATATTAGAGACACATATTTCCCTCAGATTACACAGATCCATAAAGAATTCGAAAACAAACCCGGTTTTGATAAACTCCCATATCTACTGGGTGAAATACCATGGTGTGCCATCACAGCAGCAATATTTGTGACCTGATGCCACAAGAAAAGGGCAACCAGTGAAGAACAAACCGCATTGTAAATACAACCAATATTTATGTTTATTTATTTTCCCTTTTGTATTTTAACCATTTGCACATCGTTACAACACTGTATATAGACATAATATGACATTTGTAATTATTTTGGAACTTCTGTGAGTGTAGTGTTGACTGTTCATTTTTATTGTTTATTTCACTTTTGTATATTATCTACTTCACTTGCTTTGGCAACGTTAACATATGTTTCCCATGCCAATAAAGCCCCTTGAATTGAATTGAAATGCGAGAGAGAGTTGAGAGGAAGAGGGGGATGAGGAAGTGAGAGGTAGATAGGAAGAAGGTTTAAGGGGGTTTCTCTTCTCTAATGCAATCAAATAGTGTTATTGAGCAAGGATTTGTTTTTGTAATTTCACATTCATGTAAATCCTGTCAAATTTGCAGAGACACGTTTAATCCGGACTTTGAGTGTGTTTAATTATCACAGTTAACTGTGTGTGTGCGCCCACCTTCATGCCCTCTGTGCAGTGGACTGCTGCATGTAGGCTTTTGAATAAATCATTTAAGCTGTGGCTGAATTATTAAGTGAATTACGCTCCACACCTAATTAGTGTACTCCTCGACACTCCTAAATTTAACCGCTGACCAGGATGCCCGCGACGACCTGCATTTTGGTGACAATCAGTGACAATCTTATACTTTTTCCTTCTCTCTATCCCCCTTCCTTCCTTCCTTCCTTCCTTCCTTCCTTCCTTCCTTCCTTCCTTCCTTCCTTCCTTCCTCTCTTCTCAGACTATCCCTTAGCTCTCTTCCCTATTCCTCCCTGGTGTTTTAAGATGTGCTGTATGGTGTTCTTGAGGGCATAAACATTAGATATCCTAGGGAGATGAAAGCAGAGGCACGTGAGATGATCTAAGTGGCTGAAGGATCATGATTATTTACAGTTGGAAATACTGTAATTATATATAATTACTCCTTTTTCAGATGTAATGTGTGCAGACAGAGGAGAATGTGCGTTGGTTTGACTGTGTTGGAGAGGATGTGGTGAAATAGAGAGTAGATTAAGTTTATTGGGTTAAATAGGGTGTTTGTGTGTGGTGTTCTGCGGAGGCTGTCCACCCAGCCAGGGGTAGGCCTACTGAGGGTGTATGTGTCCTGGGAAGGCTGTTGACCCAGCCAGGGGTAGGCCTACTGAGGGTGTATGTGTCCTGGGAAGGCTGTTGACCCAGCCAGGGGCAGGCCTACTGAGGGTGTATGTGTCCTGGGGAGGATGTTGACCCAGCCAGGGGTAGGCCTACTGAGGGTGTATGTGTCCTGGGGAGGCTGTTGACCCAGCCAGGGGTAGGCCTACTGAGGGTTTATGTGTCCTGGGGAGGCTGTTGACCCAGCCAGAGGTAGGTCTACTGAGGGTTTATGTGTCCTGGGGAGGATGTTGACCCAGCCAGGAGTAGGCTGACTGAGGGTTTATGTGTCCTGGGGAGGCTGTTGACCCAGCCAGAGGTAGGTCTACTGAGGGTTTATGCCAGTTCCCCAGAGAGACTCTATGTTGGGTTGAGAAGGGAATTAGTCACCTAGTCTCATAAAAAAATGTGCAGTGAAATGTATTGATTTTCAGGATCAGCCATAATAATGCGCCACAAAATAAGAAACAGAGAAAGAGAGGGGGGCATAGACAGAGAAAGAGAGGGGGGGACAGAAACAGAGAGAGGGGGGACATAGACACAGAGAGAGAGGGAGGACAGAGATACAGCGTGAGAGGGGGGACAGAGACAGAGAGAGGGGGGGGACAGAGACAAGGAGAGGGGGAGACAGAGAGAGTAGGACAGAGACAGAGAGAGAGTGGGAGACAGAGACAGAGAAAGAGTGAGGGAGACAGAGAAAGAGAGAGAGGGGGACAAGAGACAGAGAGGGGGGACAGAGACAGCGAGATAGCCAGAGGGGGGGACAGAGACAGAGAAAGAGGGGGGCATAAACAGAGAAAGAGAGGGGGGGGCTTAGACAGAGAAAGAGAGGTGGGACAGAGACAGAGAGAGAGGGGGACAGAGACAGAGGGGGGGGGACAGAGACAGAGAGAGAGGGGGGGATAGAGACAGAGAGAGGGGGGGACAGAGACAGAGAGGGGGGGGACAGAGACGGGGGGGCAGAAACAGAGAGAGAAAGAAAAAAAGGAGAATTCGAGATGCCATGTCAAGACCTATTCAATTAGCTGCCATTTCAAATAAAAATCAAATCAAATTTTATTGGTCACATTCACATGGTTAGCAGATGTTAATGCAAGTGTAGCGAAATGCTTGTGCTTCTAGTTCCAACAGAAAGAGAGCCAGGTAATCTACAAGTAATCTAACAATTCCCAAGAACAACCTAATAGACACAAATCTAAAAGGGTGAATGAGAATATGTACATACTATATAATCATCCCCCTTGGCGTTTTTTTGTTGCATTACAAACTGTAATTTAAATTGATTTGGATTTGGATTTCATGTAACGGACGTACACAAAATAGTCCAAATTGGTGAAGTGAAATAAAAAAAATGACTTGTTTCAAAAATTCTAAAAAAATCAAAACAGAAAAGTGGTGCATGCATATGTTTTCCCCCCTTTGCTATGAAGTCCCTAAATAAGAGCTGGTACCAATTACCTTCAGAAGTCACATAATAAGTTAAATAAATTCCATCTGTGTGTAATCTAAGTGTCACATGATCTCAGTATAAATACACCTGTTCTGAAAGGCCCCAGAGTCTGCAACACCACTAAGCAAGGGGTACCACCAAGCAAGCGGCACCATGAAGACCAAGGAGCTCTCCAAACAGGTCAGGGACAAAGTTGTGGAGAAGTACAGATCAGGGTTGGGTTATAAAAAAGTATCCAAAACGTTGAACATCCCACGGAGCACCATTAAATCCATTATTAAAAAATGGAAAGAATATGGCACCACAACAATCCTGCCAAGAGAGGGCCGCCCACCAAAACTCATTGACCAGGCAAATGAGGGCATTAATCAGAGAGGCAACAAAGAGACCAAAGATAACCCTGAAGGAGCTGCAAAGCGCCACAGCGGAGATTGGAGTATCTGTCCATAGGACCACCTTAAGCCGTACACTCCACCGAGCTGGGCTTTCCGAAAGATTGTCCAGAAAAAAAAACATTGCTTAAAGAAACAAATAAGCAAACACGTTTGGTGTTTGCCAAAAGGCATGTGGGAGACTCCCCAAACATATGGAAGAAGGTACTCTGGTCAGATGAGACTAAAATGTAGCTTTTTGGCCATCAAGGAAAACGCTATGTCTGGCGCAAACCTAACACCTCTCATCACCCCGAGAACACCAGACTCATAATTTCTTTGTGAGTGGGCAAACATACAAAATCAGCAGGGGATCAAATACTTTTTTCCCTCACTGTATGGCTGAGCGATGGCCGAGCTGCATAGGCAAGGTGCAGTAGATGGTATAAAATACAGTATATACATGTGATTTAAGTAATGTAAGTTATGTAAACATTTTTAAAGTGACAATATTTAAAGTGGCATTGTTTTAAAGTGACCAGTGATCCATTTATTAAAGTGTCCAGTGATTGGGTCTCAATGTAGACAGGAGCCTCTCTGAGTTAGTGATTGCTGTTTAGCAGTCTGATGGCCTTGAGATAGAAGACGTTTCTCAATCTCTCGGGCCCAGCTTTGATGCACCTGTACTGACCTCACCTTCTGGATGATAGTGGTGTGAACAGGCTGTGTCTTGGGTGGTTGTTGTCCTTGATGATCTTTTTGGCCTTCCTGTGAGATCGGGTATTGTAGGTGTCCTGGATGGCAGGTAGTTTGCCCCCGGTGATGTGTTGTGCAGACCGCACCACCCTCAGGAGAGCCTTGCGGTTGAGGGCGGTGCAGTTGCTGTACCAGGCTGTGATACAGCCCGACAGGATGCGTTCGATTGTGCATCTGTAAAAGTTTGTCAGGGTTTTGGGTGACAAGCCAAATTTCCTCACCCTCCTGAGGTTGAGGAGGCACTGTTGCACCTTCTTCACCACATTGTCTGTGTGGGTGGACCATTTCAGTTTGTCTGTGATGTGTACGCCGAGGAACATGGCCACGCAGTCGTGGGTGAATAGGGAGTACAGGAGAGGGCTGAGCACACACCTTTGTGGGGCCCCAGTGTTGATGGTAAGCAATGTTCCTTCCTTCACCGCCTGGGGGCGGCCCATCAGAAAGTCCAGGACCCAGTTGCACAGGGAGGGGTTGAGACCCAGGGCCTCCAGCTTGATGATGAGCTTGGAGGGTAATATGGTGTTAAATGCTGAGCTGTAGTCAATGAACAGCATTCTTACATAGGTATTATTTTTGTCCAGATGGGATAGGTCAGTGTGCAGTGTGATGCGATTGCGTCATCTGTGGACCTGTTGGGGCGGTAAGCAAACTGAAGTGGGTCTAGGGTGGCCGGTAAGGTGGCGGTGATAGCCTCTCAAAGCACTTCATGATGACAGAAGTGAGTGCTACGGGGCGGTAGTCATTTAGTTCAGTTATCTTTTCCTTCTTGGGTACAGGAACAATGGTAGCCATCTTGAAGCATATGGGGACAACAGACTGGGATAGGGAGTGATTAAATATGTCCGTAAACACACCAGCCAGCTGGTCTGCGCATACTCTGAGGACGCAGCTAGGGATGCCGTCTGGTCCAGCAGCCTTGCGAGGGTTGACATGTTTAACTCACGTCAGCCACTGAGAAGGAGAGGGGGGGGGGGCCGCAGTCTTTGTTAGCGAGCCGCGATGGTGACACTGTATTATCCTCAAAGCCGGCAAAGAAGGTGTTTAGTTTGTCTGGAAGCATGACGTCGGTATCCGTGACGTGGCTGTTTTTGTTTTTGTAGTCCGTGATTTCCTGTAGACTCTGCCATATACTTCCCATGTCTGAGCCGTTGAATTGCAACTCCACCTTATCCCAGTACCGGCAATTTGTTTGTTTGATTGGATTGCGGAAGGAATAACTACACTGTTTACATTCCGCCAATTCACCAGACCTCTTTCCATGGTTAAATGCGGTGAATCGCGCTTTCAGTTTTTTGCGAATGCCGCCATCCAGCCACAGTTTCTGGTTAGGGTAGGTTTTAATAGTCACAGTGGGTACGACATCTCCAATGCACTTATTTATAAATGCACTCACCGAGTCATCGTATAGATCAATGTCGTTCTCTGAGGTTGACCGGAACATATTCCAGTCCGTGTGATCAAAACAACCTTGGAGGGTGGCTTCCGATTGGTCAGACCAGCGTTGAATGGTTCTTGTTACTGGTACATCCTGTTTGAGTTTCTGCCTATAAGCCGGGACGAGCTAGATGGCGTCGTGGTTGGATTTGCCGAAGGGAGGGAGGGGGAGGGCTGTATATTAGTCAGTCACAGCAGCAGTCTCAGTCTGTTGGCCTCAAATATACAGATAGATCATGTAACACTGTGGTGAAAACAAAAGAAGATCTGATAAATGAAGACAAAACAGCTCTCTCATTACTTACCAAGCCACATACTGTCTCACACTGCAGCAACACTATCAGGCTTAAACTCCTAGCTGCTGATGATGATTATCCAATGTCATGCAGTTGGCCTATGTCTAGCTCCCTCCTTACATGAATCTACCTCTATCATCCATCCATCATTCTAGTTCATTATGTTGCCCTATCCATCCTTCTTCTCTACTGTTGTCCTAAGCATCCGTTGTAGAGTAGGATGTGACGAACATTGAGAGTGGATTAGCAAGGTTACGATCAAGAGGGAGGTGATGGAGAAAGAAAGAAAGAACAGTGCAGACGTGCTGTATTGTTCCACCTCCATCTATCCAGTCTGGCCTCTGTAGAGTGATGCAGGGAATTATGTCCCCAGTACAGATCTACTCCCATGTCCCCAGTCTCAGCTCTATACAGTCAGATAGACAGAACTGATTTCAGTCCAGTACATAGGGCTGTCTCTGTGTGTAGTAAACCGTATGAGTCACAGCAGCCTTCTCTTCCCCCCTCATCTCCCTTCACCATGGAAGCACAGTCATTGTCTAACTACAGAGTGGGAGGCGGAGGTGGAGAGTCGGTGACATTCAATTCAACCTAGAGTCGGGGACATTCAATTCAGCCCAGTTCACTATTTCTATAGAGACGCACTCCATACCCACTGGGTACACACTGGTTGAATCTACATTGTTTCCATGACATTTCAATTAAGTTACGTTGAACCAACGTGGAATAGACATTTAATTCATGTCTGTGCCCAGTGGGTATGTTTTTTGAATGTATAGCAGCTGTAAACGTATCTATCGATTGTGTTTTTATATGAAGTGTGACTAATTGTTTTCTTCTCTTCTCTTTTTCATGTTTATCTTGCTTCACCCATCCTGCCTTTCAAAGCAGGTAAGAGTTTCTGTTTTGTCAGTCTGACCTCTATTCTGGATACCACATTCATTTCCTCTCTTCCTCTTTCTCTCTCTATCCCTCCATCTCCCTCCTCCTTGGATCTCTCTCCCTGATTCGTGAGCGAGGATATGGACACACAGGTTGAGTCATAGATGATTCTCTCTCATCTGCTAACAGTTTGTTAATTGTGAAAATATATATATTTTTTACAGCAGGTTGTCAGCCAGCGCGTGGATGCATGAGTGAGTGTGTTTGCGTCATCGTTGTAGAGTAGGATGTGACGAACATTGAGAGTGGATTAGCAAGGTTATGATCAAGAGGGAGGAGATGAAGACAGAAAGAAAGAAAGAAAAATACATGCTGTATTGTTCCACCTCCATTTATCCAGTCTGGCCTCTGTAGAGTGATGCAGGGAATTCTGTCCCCAGTACAGATCTACTCCCTTGTGCCCAGTCTCAGCTCTATACAGTCAGATAGACAGAACTGATCTCAGTCCAGTACATAGGGATGCGTGTCCGTAGTAAAACATAAAAAGTTTCCCTCCAGAACATCGTGGAGCCATCACTCTCACTCGGGTCTCCACAGTGTCACCTCTTGACTTGGAGTGTTTGTATGAGGCTTAGCCCTGGAGTTAGCCATGCTTGCTATGTTAACAAAAGCATGTTTGGTTGTGTCTGAACCCCAACCTCTATAGCAGTATCAGACCCCTAGTCCGGTACCACAGAAGAGAAACACAGGGGATGTGTCCAAAACGGCACCCTGTTCCCTAAATAGTACACTACTTTTAGCCAGAGCCTCATGTGTCACAGAGCCACACAGAGCCTCACAAATGTAGTGTACTGTATAGGGGACAGGGACAGAGGCCTACAGAACACACAGCACAGTACTGTGCTATCAAATAGGCCACACCGCAAAGGGTTAACACTAGAACCGCCATAGGCCAACGACCACTGATGTTTGATTTTGTAGAATAAGACAAATCTGAAAAAAAGGTATATCCTGCACCTTCCCTGACCTTTCCTAAATGTTTGTATTTTACACTGCTCATTTGTCACAATTTTAAAAGGATTTAGAGCCTTTTTACCAGTTTTATTTTTCAGACCAATTCCTAACTTAATCTGCCTAGACAATGTGCTGTAGGACGATGGCACCCAGCCAGGTGTCTCTCCTCACTGAATGAATGACAATGGATGAATGGGCGATAATTGTGCACCTTACTTCACAATGTAATTTAAATGAGGCCTAACTGAATTATAAGGAGGGTGAAGAGGCTGATTTATTTTAGAAAGACAATAGTGTAATGATGAGTTTGTGTTATGCCTATTTATCAGTAGCAAATAATTTGACAGCACCCCTTGCGGGTTGATACCATTCTCTTTTAATGTTTTATTTCCTGTAACTCTATTACTAATCACATTTATTGTAAGGGAAATGAAAACATGCTATATGTTGCAGTAGGCCTTTAGAATAATGCAAAACATATGCTTGACTCTATCCAGCGAAGCCAACGATGCCAGCCCACTGAATGAATGACAATGCCTGGAATCGGCGATAACTGTGCAAGTTACTTCACAATCACATTTCAATTAGGCCTAACTGAATTATGGGTGAAGAGGTTGATTTCATTTAGAAAACAATAGTGTAATGATGAGTTTGTGTTGTGCCTATTTACAGTTGAAGTCAGAAGTTTACATACACCTTAGCCAAATACATTTAAACTCAGTTTTTCCACAATCCCTGACATTTAATCCTAGTAAAAAGTCCCTGTCTTAGGTCAGTTAGGATCGCCACTTTGTTTTAAGAATGTGAAATAATAATAGAGATAATTATTTATTTCAGCATTTATTTATTTCATCACATGCCCAGTGGGTCAGAAGTTTACATACACTCAATTAGTATTTGGTAGCATTGCCTTTAAATTGTTTAGCTTTGGTCAAATGTTTTGGGTTGCCTTCCACAAGCTTCCTACAATAAGTTGGGCGCATTTTGGCCCATTCCTCCTGACAGAGCTGGTGTAACTGAGTCAGGTTTGTTGGCTTCCTTGCTCGCACAAGCCTTTTCAGTTCTGCCCACAAATTTTCTATAGGAGGTCAGGGCTTTGTAATGTCCACTCCAGTACCTTGACTTTGTTGTCCTTATGCCATTTTGCCACAACTTTGGAAGTATGCTTTGGGTCATTGTCCATTTGGAAGACCCATTTGCGACCAAGCTTTAACTTCCTGACTGATGTCTTGAGATGTTGCTTCAATATTTTCACATAATTTTCTTTCCTCATGATGCCATCTATTTTGTGAAGTGCACCAGTCCCTCCTGGAGCAAAGCACCCCTACAACATGATGCTGCCACCCTGTGCTTCACGGTTGGGATGGTGTTCTTCGGCTTGCAAGCACCCTGTCACGATTGCTATCTTCGAACTCCCGATCATAAATAAACCAAGGCGCAGTGTGCATGGAATTCCACATCCTTTTAACATCCTTGTCTTCCCTGTGGCTCAGTTGGTAGAGCATGGTGTGTGCCACGCCAGGGTTGAGGGTTCGATTCCCAAGGGTGGCCAGTACAAAAAAAAATGCATGAAATGAAATGTATGCATTCACTACTGTAAGTTGCTCTGGATAAGAGTGTCTGCTAAAAGACAAATGTTTTCATGAAAATGAAACGCTGCTTGGCTTTCTTGTGGTGGCATCTTCTGTCACGATCGCTATCTTCGATCTCCCTATCATAAATAAACCAAGGCGCAGCGTGCATGGAATTCCACATCCTTTTAATGAAAATGAAACTCACAAACAGGAGAAAAACGAAAATGTGACGTTCTGGGGCTGCTCAAAGGCAGCTACACAAAAACAAGATCCCACAACTCAAGGAGGGAAAAAGGGCTGCCTAAGTATGGTTCCCAATCAGAGACAACGATGGACAGGTGCCTCTGATTGGAAACCACACTCAGCCAAAACTAAGAAATAGAGTAGCTAGATTTCCCACCCCACATCCCACCCTGACCTAACCAAACTAGAGGAAAATAAACGTCTCTAAGGTCAGGGCGTGACAGTGCCCCCCCCCCCAAAGGTGCGGACTCCCGGCCGCAAACCTGAACCAAAGGGGAGGGTCCGGGTGGGCATCTATTCTTGGCGGCGGGGCGTAGCCCCCACTCCGCCCGCTGATCCCCCCGCCGGAGGAACCAGACCGTGGATCATCGCTGGAGGCTCTGAACTGCCGACCGCCGCTAACGACTCTGGACTGCCGACCGCCGCTGACGACTCTGGACTGCCGACCTCCGCTGACGACTCCGGACTGCCGACCGCCGCTGACGACTCCGGACTTCCGGGCCGCCGCTGACGACTCCGGACTGCCGACCGCCGCTGACGACTCCGGATTGCCGACCGCCGCTGAAGACTCCGGACTGCAGGCCGCCGCTGGGGACTCCGGACTGCAGGCCGCCGCTGGGGACTCCGGAATGCAGACCGCCTTTGGGGACTCCGGAATGCAGACCGCCACTGAAGACTCCAGATTGCAGACCTTCGCTGGAGGCTCCGGACTGGGGGACGTCGCTGGAGGCTCCGGACTGGGGGATGTCGCTGGAGGCTCCGGACAGGGGAACGTCACTGGAGTCTCCGGACCGGGGGACTTCGCTGTAGGCTCCATGCCATGGATCATCTCTATAGGTTCCGCACCATGGATCATCACTGGAGGCTTCTTGCCATGGATCATCACTGGAGGCTCCGGGCCATGGATCATCACTGGAGGCTTCATGCCATGGATTATCACTGGAGGCTTCGGGCCATGGATTATCAATGGAGGCTTCGTGCCATGGATCATCCCTACAGGCTCCGGGCCATGGATCATCACTGGAGGCTTCGTGCCATGGATTATCACTGGAGGCTTCGTGCCATGGATTATCACTGGAGGCTTCGTGTCATGGATCATCACTGGAGGCTTCGTGCCATGGATTATCACTGGAGGCATCGTGCCATGGATCATCACTACAGGCTCCGGGCCATGGATCATCACTGGAGGCTTCGGACCATAGATCACCACTGGAGGCACAGGGTATACTGGGCCGTGGAGGCACACTGGAGGTCTGGAGCTTAGGCACAACCCGTCCTGGCTGGATGTTTACTTTAGCCCGGCAAGGGCGGAGCGCTGGCACAGGACGAACTGCGCTGTGCAGGCGCACTGGCGACACAGTGCGTAGAACTGGCGCAGGATATACTGGGCCGTGGAGGCACACTGGAGGTCTGGAGCGTATGGCTGGCACAACCCATCTTTGCTGGATGCTCAACCTAGCTCAACAACTGCAGGGCGCAGGCACAGATTGCACCGGCCTGTGAATGCGCACTGGCGACACAGTGCGCATCACCGCATAACACGGTGCTTGCCTCGTCACTCGCTCCCCACGGTAAGCACGGAGAGTTGGCTCAGGTCTCCACCCTGACTCTGCCAAACTCCCCGTGTGACCCCCCCATTTTTCGGGGGGGCTGCCTCTCGTGCTTCCGTCGATGTTGGTTCTCCCCGGTCCAGCTCGTCTTCCCAGTAAGCGCACGCTGCTTGGCTTTCTTGTGGTGGGATCTTCTGTCACGATCGCTATCTTCAATCTCCCGATCATAAATAAACCAAGGCGCAGCGTGCATGGAATTCCACATCCTTTTAATGAAAATGAAACTCTGGCTTTTTTATGGCGGTTTTGGAGCAGTGGCTTCTTCCTTGCTGAGCAGCCTTTCAGGTTATGTCAATATAGGACTTGTTTTACTGTGGATATAGATACTTTTGCACCTGTTTCCTCCAGCATCTTCACAAGGTCCTTTGCTGTTGTTCTGGGATTGATTTGCACTTTTCGCACCAAAGTACGTTCATCTCTAGGAGGCAGAATGTGTCTCCTTCCTGAGCGGTTTGACGGCTGTGTGGTCCCATGGTGTTTATACTTGCGTACTATTGTTTGTATAGATGAACATGGTACCTTCAGGCATTTGGAAATTGCTCCCAAGGATGGACCAGACATGTGGAGGTCTACAATTTTTTTCTGAAGTCTTGGCTGATTTCTTTTGATTTTCCGATGAGCAAAGAGGCTCTGAGTTTGAAGGTAGGCCTTGAAATACATCCACAGGTACGCCTCCAATTGACTCAAATGATGTCAATTAGCCTATCAGAAGCTTCTAAAGCCATGACATAATTTTCTGGAATTTTCCAAGCTGTTTAAAGGCACAGTCAACATAGTGTATGTAAACTTCTGACCCACTGGGAATTGTGATACAGTGAATTAATTATAAGTGAAATAATCTGTCTTAAACAATTGTTGGAAAAATGACTTGTGTCATGCACAAAGTAGATGTCCTAACCGAAATGCCAAAACTATAGTTTGTTAGCAAGAAATTTGTGGAGTGGTTGAAAAATGAGTTTTAATGACACCAACCTAGTTGTATGTAAACTTCTGACTTCAACTGTATCAGCTTTTGCGCTCATTTTAATAATTTGACCGTCCGCCTTGCAGCAGCATTGTTCTGGCTACTAAGCAAAAACGAGTAACATAATAAACGTACAGTTAGAATATGCAAATTATGTCATCAATGGCTGAATGGACGTTAGAAACCAGATAGAAACTGATGAGGGTGCATGTGACTTCAGTTAAGTTTTAGTTAGCCGCCGATGTCCTAACCAAGTACTTGCTCAATAGCTTTCTGTATCTGGAGAGTTACATGGAAAAGGCAGAAATTTGACCATGGACAACTTCTTCACATCAATTTCCCTGGCAGACAAGTTGATTGCAAAGAAGACTAGCCTGATCAGAACAGTGAAGAAGAAAAAGGTGGAGGCTGCCCCCATCTACACAAAACAACATACCAGCGGAGCTGAACTCCACATCAGTGATGGAGACTGGTAAAGAAACACTCACAGTAAACAGATGTAAAATAAATAAGTGTTTGCATCCTCAGCACCATGCATCCCACTGGATTTGGCATGTGAGCTTCGTGAGAACCACATGAATGCCAAGAAAGAAGCTACAGCCGCCAAGCAGGCTGTTAAGGCAGCAGGGCCTGCTCTCCCTCTTCCCCAAGCACCACAGCTCCCACTCTGGAAAAATAAGACACAATGTCAAGTCGACAGGTGCACACTAAACAAGGCATATGAAAACTGTATGCATTGCAACCGATTTGTTTGTGGGTCTTGCTCACACAAAGCCCCGAAGCTGTGTGCTGACCAGTGGCGACTCATTATTCAGGGCTCAGCCCCACCTGTTTAGCTATAAAAAAAATGGACGCGTGTCACATATCAGTTTGCAACCACCGTAAAACAAAAATTATTTTGTTAATAAAGCTGCATACAAACATGGTCTCTTTATTGCTTTCTTGAGTAAGGCAGCTCCAAAATGCAGGCGCTTCAGCCTAGCTCAGTGCTTTCTGTGGTGGTGGGGCAGCCAGTGGAAAATACGGAGCGTAGGGCTTGATAATGTCCTCTAGATCTGCCGTGATTGGCTCAGTGTTCTGTCGCTTATGGGGACACTACGTCACTGCAAAATCTACGGGTAGAGCAAAACAATTCAAGCCCCTTGCGTGCTTCCGTAGAGTTACATTAGAAGTGCCCATCCAAGAAGGCTCAAGGTAATTGGCCACAGATAAAATTACGTCACATTATATCTACCGTAGCTTTGATTGGACTGATCATGTCAACATTATAATTTCAAAACCTTAGCTAGCAAGCAAGCCAGACAAGCAGTTACCATCATGAATCAAGTCGACATTCTACTGGCAAATCCTTTCAATCCTTGTCATATGAAGAGAAATTATGAAGAGAAATTATAGATAAATTATTGACCCCTCTGCCTGACCTGACCCTGAGCCTTCCTGCCGTCCTGTACCTGCTCCCCCACTACTCTGGATTACCGACCTCTGCCTGACTTGACCCTGAGCCTGCTTGCCATACTGTACCTTTGCCGCTGTTGTTGTAATAAACATTGTTACTTCGACACAGTCTGCATCTTGGTCTTACCTTGAAACGTGATAGAAATAGCATTCTATCTGGTCAAACACATTTTTTTCCCGAAGTTTACTAAGGGTTGGGAACAGGCTGATTGGTCGGCTATTTAGCCAGTAAAGGGGGCTTTACTATTCTTGTGGGGGCTGTCTTGTTAGACTTCAGTGCAGCTTTTGACATTATCAATCATAGTCTGCTGCTGGAAAAACTTATGTGTTATGGCTTTACACCCCCTGCTCTAATGTGGATAAAGAGTTACTTGTCTAACAGAACACAGAGGGTGTTATTTAATGGAAGCCTCTCAAACATAATCCAGGTAGAATCAGAAATTCCCCAGGGAAGCTGTTTAGGCCCCTTTCTTTTTTCAATATTTACTAACGACATGCCACTAGCTTTGAGTAAAGAGCTGAAGTTAGTTTTGGAATGAGTAGCAAGGAATAAGTTAGTCCTAAATATTTCCAAAACTAAAAGCATTGTATTTGGGACAAATCATTCACTAAACCCTAAACCTCAACTACATCTCATAATGAATAATGTGGAAATTGAGCAAGTTGAAGTGACTAAACTGCTTGGAGTAACCCTGGATTGTAAACTGTCATGGTCAAAACATATTGATAAAACAGTAGCTGAGATGGGGAGAAGTCTGTCCATAATAAAGCGCTGCTCTGCCTTCTTAACAACACTATCAACAAGGCAGGTCCTACAGGCCCTGGTTTTGTTGCACCTAGACTACTGTTCAGTAGTGTGATCAGTTGCCACAAAGAGGGACTTGGGGAAATTTCAGTTGGCTCAGAACAGGGCAGCATGGCTGGCCCTTAAAAGTACACAGAGAGCTAACATTAATAATATGCATGTCAATCTCTCGTAGCTCAAAGTGGAAGAGAGATTGACTTCATCATTACTTGTTTTTGTAAGAGGTGTTGACAAGCTGAATGCACCGAGCTGTCTGTTTGAACTACTGGCGCACAGCTCGGACACCCATGCGTACCCCATAAGACATGCCACAAGAGGTCTCTTCACAGTCTCCAAGTCCAGAACAGACTACAGGAGGTGCACAGTATTACATAGAGCCATGACTAAATGGAACTCTATTCCACATCAAGTAACTGATGCAATCAGTAAAATATGATTTAAAAAAAACGATAAAAATACACCTTATGGAACAGCGGGGACTGTAAAGCAACACAAACATAGGCACAGACACATGCATACACACGCATGTGTACAAACGCATGTAAAATTAACTGCCTTAATTTTGCTGGACCCCCAGGAAGAGTAGCTGCTGCCTTGGCAATGTCCATAATAAATACAAATACAATACACACACTCACACACACTTACACACACACACACTACAGTACAGTATACACCCCGTCTCCCTTAAGCTTTTTCAGACACACACAAAACCCCTCTCACATACACACTCTCTCACTCTATCTGTGTTTCATTCTCCCTCCCTTTTTACATTTGCTCATTGCTTCATCTCCTCCTTGGCTCTTTGTAGATGCTTTCCCCCGAGGGTTGGGTTTAGATGAAATGTCACTTTTAATGGAAATCGGAATGGAAAAACAAAAGGAACGCTTCCTAATATTGCCTGTGAGAAGGAGAGAAGGTGTTTCTTTTAGATTGTGCTGTTAGAACATGGTCTGGCGGCAGGGGGGTATTTTGTGGCAGTAAATTCAACCCCAGGCAAGGCAGAACTATTCTTTTATAGGCATCATTGTGGAAAAGAGAATCCTATTACAAGTTCAGTGCTGTTTTAGATGGTAGAAGAAACTTACTCATTTTTCTTCAGTTGCAACTGAACTGACACAACTGAAACACACACATTAACCAATCTGCTGTATCATTTGCTATGAGAACGCCAAAGAGCATTCTACATAGTGGCCTAGCTATATAGCAACATTATATACTCTTAGTCTCAAGCTACAGGCTGTGTTTTGGGGCCATTTTACAGTGAGTGATCAATGAGGAGAGAATGTCACCAGACATCAGAATGGTGTGTCTGTGAATCTGTCATCTCTGTCCTCATCAGACAGGTGAGTGTGACTCCACTGAGCTCTGTGTATCCTCACAAAGGCAAACACTTTATCCCTCTAAAGAGGAATATGACAGGGGAACGATCTCTTCACAATCCATGGTATCTCCCACTCTCTCTCTTCTCCCTCTCTTTTCTCTACTATCATGGTATCTATCTATCCATCTGTTTTTCAGTTCCACGTTTGTCTGTCTCTCTGTCTGTCTGAGAGGGGGAATCTCAATGGCCGACCTTATCAGCGTCATCACCCGGCTTCAAAGAGCTTTGTGTGTGTGTGTGTGTGTGTGTGTGTGTGTGTGTGTGTGTGTGTGTGTGTGTGTGTGTGTGTGTGTGTGTGTGTGTGTGTGTGTGTGTGTGTGTGTGTGTGTGTGTGTGTGTGTGTATGTGTGTGTGTGTGTCTGTCTGTCTGTCTGTCTTACTCTCTCTCTCTTACTTTCTCTCTCTTACTCTCTCTCTCACTCTCTCTCTCTCACTCTCTCTCTCTTACTCTCTCACTCTCTCTCTCTTACTCTCTCACTCTCTCTCTCTCACTCTCTCACTCTCTCTCTCTTACTTTCTCTCTCACTTTCTCTCTCTTACTCTCTCTCTCACTCTCTCTCTCTTTACTCTCTCACTCTCTCTCTCTTACTCTCTCACTCTCTCTCTCTTACTCTCTCACTCTCTCTCTCTCACTCTCTCACTCTCTCTCTCTTACTTTCTCTCTCACTTTCTCTCTCTTACTCTCTCTCTCACTCTCTTACTCTCTCACTCTCTCTCTCTTACTCTCTCTCACTCTCTCTCTCTTACTCTCTCACTCTCTCTCTCTTACTCTCTCACTCTCTCTCTCACTCTCGCTCTCTCACTCTCTCTCTCTTACTCTCTCACTCTCTCTCTCACTCTCACTCTCTCTCTCTCTCACTCTCTCACTCTCTCACTCTCTCTCTCTTACTCTCTCACTCTCTCTCTCTTACTCTCTCACTCTCTCTCTCTTACTCTCTCACTCTCTCTCTCTTACTCTCTCACTCTCTCTCTCTCACTCTCTCACTCTCTCTCTCTTACTCTCTCTCTCACTCTCTCTCTCTTACTCTCGCTCTCTCACTCTCTCTCTCTTACTCTCTCACTCTCTCTCTTACTCTCTCACTCTCTTACTCTCTCACTCTCTCTCTTTACTCTCTTACTCTCTCTCTCTCACTCTCTCTCTCTCACTCTCGCTCTCTCACTCTCTCTCTCTTACTCTCTCACTCTCTCTCTCTTACTCTCTCACTCTCTTTACTCTCTCACTCTCTCTCTTTACTCTCTCACTCTCTCTCTCTCTTTACTCTCTCTATCTTACTCTCTCTATGTCTTTGTGTGTGTCCCACTCTCCTATCTGTCTCTCTCAGGTATTGTTATTGATGCTGTCATTATTCTCTTCCCATCTCACTCTCCCACAGTCCCACACACTCTCTCCATCTTGTTCCCTCCCTACATGTATTTTCTTCTCCTAACCTTCTCTTCTCACCCCACTGTAGCCCATTTCCTTTCAGACTATGGATAACTCTTAAAAGTATCTAGTACAGTCTTTAGTACAACATGCTCCCAATGCTCTCTCTCCAATGTCAGTGCCCCATACCTGCTTTTTTAATCCTTTTCTCCTCTTGTCCCAAACCAGCCACCATACAGTGCATCACTCCTCCCAGGCAGCCTCTGGAGCCTATAGGAAAAGTGTGTAGAAAATAATCTCCTTTCCTCTCCCTCCTCTCTCCATCCATAATTTTGAAGGAGGACACTAGTACCCTATCTGCCTACATCCCCCCTCACCCCATCCCCTCTAGTGTTTCTGCTCCACTAACCCCTTCAGTCATAGTCCCATGCTTTGTATCCACTTGACAGGATCTGTGAGGTTAAAAGTCTAAGACGGCGATGGTTTTCCCTCCTTCCCTCTACCTTTCTCTCTGCGGTTTCTCTGATAGACTCCTTAGCAGTGAGAGGGATGTAGCGCTGGTATCATCCATGTCCCACTTCAGTTCCCCACTTGTTCCTTTATCATTCAGCTAATAGGAGGGCTGTTCTCTGTGCCTTGGGGAGACCCTCCATCCGACTTCCTTATCATGTGTGCCCAGGTGTGGACTCGCACCTACGTCCGCTATCCACGGGAAATTACAGGCACCATAAGACCATTAGAACATCTAAAGAAACAGGCAGGGAAACAAGAGGTGTTGTGTTCCCTTTCGTACCCTGTAGCATGCTGGTGATAGATAGCACTTCCTGTTCAGGTGACTAAGGAAATAGCAAATCATTAATAATGACATTCATTAGGCTGGTGACTAATGAGCAAACAAACGATCGACAAGTAAACAGGTCATCCGTCGGTCTTGATGTTGTTGTAAAGAAGGGAAGGTACTTCTTATGAGTGGCTGTAGGTCTTACAACATTGTCTTTGTTTGGTACTAGATCCATCGCATCTCAGCGGTCCAAAATGTATGAGAGAAATCCTTCTTTTACGATTTACTACTTGCCTTGCACCCGCTATAGATTATGCATACTTATAGGTAGATATGTTTTTTTTCTTTTTACACGGGTGCTGCATTGCTTTCATCATGGAGAGGATGGATACTGCACAGTCTATCTCTCAACCAATGTGCCTCTAAGATGTGAGAAGAAATATGAGCCCGCACAGAGAAGCTTTCCACAGTTTTCCCCTTTAGTTAACACTATCATCATTTTGCTCTACTGTGGCAATTCGGATCCAATCAACGCAATAACAAATTCTCCCAATTTCAATTACGATCTTGTCTCAACGCTGCAACTCCTCAACAGGTTTGGGAGAGGCGAAGGTCGAGACATGCGTCTTCCGAAACATGACCCGCCAAACCGCGCTCCTTAACACCAACCCGCTTAACCCGGAAGCCAGCTTCACCAATATGTCGGAGGAAACACAGTTCAACTGACGACCAGAGTCAGCCTGCAGGCGCCCGGCCCGCCACAAGGAGTCGCTAACCCGGGCAGCGCTGGGCCAATTGTGCTCTGCCATATGGGACTCCGGGTCACAGCCGGTTGTGACACAGCCTGGGCTCTAACCCGGGTCTGTAGTGACGCCTCAAGCACTGCGATGCAGTGCCTTAGACCGTTGTGCGGGAGGCCCAATTTTCAAGTTGTAATGTCATATGCACAAGTAAAATGTTATGCCTTTCTTGCAAACTCAAAGCCCGACAATGCAATAATGAATAACAATGTATTGCTAGAAAAAAACGAGGAATAAGAAAAATGAAATTCACAAGAAAGTAGAAGAAAGAAAGTATTCTAGACAGACCTGTGCGCCATAACCAATCAGAGCTGCAGTAGACCTATATGCAAATAGCCATTAGCATATATGGATCTGTACCATTCACTTTGAACTGGACTGTGTTTAGGCTACATTATGGGTGGATGCGAGAAGATGCACTTGTTTTGAGATCAAAGTGAGAGGTTTCATGCATGTTAACATCAAAAGCCTCCTCCCGAAGTTTGTTTTATTCACTGCTTTAGCACACGCAGCGAACCCAGATGTCCTAGCCGTGTCTGAATCCTGGTTTAAGAAGGCCACAAAAAATGCTGAAATTTCCATCCCCAACTACAACATTTTCCGACAAGATAGAACTGCCAAAGGGGGCGGAGTTGCAATCTACTGCAGAGATAGCCTGCAGAGTTCTGTCATACTATCCAGGTCTGTGCCCCAAAAATTCGAGTTTCTACTTTTAAAAATCCACCTTTCCAGAAATAAGTCTCTCACCATTGCCACTTGTTATAGACCCCTCTCAGCCCCCAGCTGTGCTCTGGACACCATATGTGAATTGATTGCCCCCCATCTATCTTCAGAGTTTGTACTGTTAGGTGACCTAAACTGGGATATAGTAACACCCCGGCCGTCCTACAATCTAAGCTAGATGCCCTCAATCTCACACAAATGATCAAGGATAATACCAGGTACAACCCTAAATCCGTAACCATGGGCACCCTCATAGATATCATCCTTACCAACTTGCCCTCTAAATACACCTCTGCTGTCATCAACCAGGATCTCAGCGATCACTGCCTCATTGCCTGCGTCCGTAATGGGTCCGCGGTCAAACGACCACCCCTCATCACTGTCAAACGCTCCCTTAAACACTTCAGCGAGCAGGCCTTTCTAATCGACCTGGCCTGGGTATCCTGGAAGGATATTGACCTCATCACGTCGGTAGAGGATGCCTGGTTGCTTTTTAAAAGTGCTTTCCACACCATCTTAAATACGCATGCCCCATTCAAAAAATGTAGAACGAAGAACAGATAATGGCCTTGGTTCACCCCAGACTTGACTGCCCTTGACCAGCACAAAAACATCCTGTGGCGTAGTGCATTAGCATTGAACAGCCCCCGCGATATGCAACTTTTCAGGGAAGTCAGGAACCAATTTTCACAGTCAGTTAGGAAAGCTAAGGCTAGCTTTTTCAAACAGAAATGTGCATCCTGTAGCACTTATTCCAAAACGTTTTGGGATACTGTAAAGTCCATAGAGAATAAAAGCACCTCCTCCCAGCTGCCCACTACACTGAGGATAGGAAACACTGTCACCACCGATAAATCTACGATAATCAATAATTTCAATAAGCATTTTTCTACGGCTGGCTATGCTTTCCATCTGGCTACCCCAACCCCGGCTAACAGCTCTGCACCCCCCGCAGAAACTTGCCCAAGCCCCCCCCCTTCTCCTTCACCCAAATCCAGACAGCTGATGTTCTGAAAGAGCTGCAAAATCTGGATCCCTACTAATCAGCTGGGCTAGACAATCTGGACCCTCTCTTTCTAAAATTATCTGCCGAAATTGTTGCAACCCCTATTGCTAGCCTGTTCAATGTCTTTCATATCGTCTGAGATCCCCAAAGATTGGAAAGCTGCTGCGATCATCCCCCTCTTCAAAGGGGGAGACACTCTAGACCCAAACTGTTATAGACCTATATCCATCCTGCCCTGCCTTTCTAAAATATTTGAAAGCCAAGTTAACAAACAGATCACCGACCATTTCGAATCCCACCGTACCTTCTCCACTATGCAGTCTGGTTTCCTAGCTGGTCATGGGTGCTCCTCAGCCACACTCATATCCTAAACGATATCATAACCGGCATCGATAAAAGACAGTACTGTGCAGCCGTCTTCAAAAAGCTGGCAAAGGTTTTCGACTCTGTCAATCACCGCATTCTTATCAGCAGACTCAATAGAATTGGTTTCTCAAATGACTGCCTCGCTTCTTTCACCAACTACTTCTCAGATAGAGTTCAGTGTGTCAAATCGGAGGGCCTGTTGTCTAGACCTCTGGCAGTCTCTATGGGGTGCCACAGGGTTCAATTCTCGGGCTGACTCTTTTCTCTGTATATATCAATGATGTCACTCTTGCTGCTAGGGATTCTCTGATCCACCTCTACGCAGACGACAACATTCTGTATACATCTGGCCCTTCCTTGGACACTGTGTTAACAAACTTGCTTCAATGCCACACAACACTCCTTCCATGGCCTCCAACTGCTTTTAAATGCTAGTAAAACTAAATGCATGCTCTTCAACCGATTTGCTGCCCACACCCACCCGGCCAACAGCATCACTACTCTGGATGGCTCTGACTTAGAAGATGTGGACAACTACAAATACCCATGTGTCTGGTTAGACTGTAAACTCTCCTTCCAGACTTACATTAAGCATCTCCAATGCAAAATTAAATCTAGAATCGGCTTCCTAACAAAGCATCCTTCACTCATGCTGCCAAACATACCCTCGTAAAACTGACCATCCTACCGATCCTTGACTTCGGCGATGTCATTTACAAAATAGCCTCCAACACTCTACTCAGCAAATTGGATGTAGTCTATCACAGTGCCGTCCGTTTTGTCACCAAAGGCCCATATACTACCCACCACTGCAACCTGTATGCTCTCGTTGGCTGGCCCTCGCTACATTTTCGTCGTCAAACCTGCTGGCTCCAGGTCACCTATAAGTCTTTGCTAGGTAAAGCCCAGCCTTATCTCACCTCACTGGTCACCATAGCAACACCCACCTGTAGCACGCGCTCCAGCAGGTATATTTCACTGGTCATCCCCAAAGCAAACACCTGCTTTGGCCGCCTTTCCTTCCAGTTCTCTGCTGCCAATGACTGGAATGAATTGCAAAAATCTCTGAAGCTGGAGACTTATATATCCCTCTCTAACTTTAAGCATCAGCTGTCAGAGCAGCTTACCGATCACTGTGCCTGTACACAACCTATCTGTAAACAGCACACCTAACTACTTCATCCCCATATTGGTATTTATTGTTTTTGCTCATTTGCACCCCAGTATCTCTACATGCACTTCATCATCTGCACATCTATCATTCCAGTGTTAACGCTAAATTGTAATTATTTCACCTCTGTGGCCTATTTATTGCCTTACCTCCCTAATCTTACTACATTTGCACACACTGTACATAGACTTGTGCTATTGTGTTATTGACTGTACGTTTTTTATCCCATTGTGTACAAACTCTGTGTTGTTTTTGTCGTACTGCTTTGCTTTAACTTGGTCCTGGTCGCAGTTGTAAATGAGAACTTGTTCTGAACTGGCTTACCTGGTTAAATAAAGGTGAAATAAAAAAAAGATATTAAAAAAGCTGCATGTAGCCACATGTGCACATTTCTTCATATTCTTTACTAGTAAGAGAGTTATTAGCCCAGTTATATCTAATATCTAGTCAGCAATAGGGGAGTGGTTGCATCCAACAAGAGTACAACATTTACTAGTGAGGGAGTTATTAGCCCAGGTATATCTAATATCTAGTCAACAATAGGGGAGTGGTTGCATCCAACAAGAGTACAACATTTTTGCTTTTCTAGCCATCTTAGAAAAGCCAGTCAGGTAAAGATCTTTTTGTATGTCTTAAAGGGCTAGTGCTGTATTTTGAGACAGGCTTGAATAAGCTAAGTAGCCAATAGGCAGAGCGTAGCACAATTTTTCCAATTCTCTGTAATAATGGTATGGGAATAATACTTTTGTAAAGTGATTTCTTTCATCAAACACAACATTTTCAATCACCTCCTTGTCTGAAGGACAAGTGGATAAACAGGTTAATGTCAAGCCCGGACTTTTTTTCAAAGGTCTGATGGAATGTAGGCATTGAACACCACACATTGGCTGCTACTGTAGGCTGAATGAAATAACAGCTGTTTCCATGCTAAAATGTTATGGGATGTGTTTTTCTTCATTGTTTTTATTGTAGGCCACTCTGGTAGGCCTACATTATGATCAAATAGCCACAGTAACCTACTTGTTAACTGTTAAAACTGTAACTTAAAGCAGGTACAGCCTCAGTGTTCACAGTAAACACTGTGAGGAAAGATGCCTCTACACTGACGCACTTACAGTGGGGGAAAGTAGTGATATGTAGTGATAAGGCTCCACTAGCCAGGGATTCTTCCACCTGTGGGGAAATATTGAAGCAGTTGCCTAAATAAGGGAAAGTTATAAACCTCCCTGTCCATCAGAGAACACTTCTGGGACTCCAGAGTGAGCCCTCCACCAGAGCTGTTTACATATGAAAGAATGGAGGGAGGGAGAGAGGGAGCGAGAGAGAGCGAAAGAGAGCAAGGAATGGAGAGAGAAAAAGAGAGAGAGAGGGGGGAAAGAGAGGAAGGGAGAGATGGAGAAGAGAGAATTATCACCACTGTCAGTGTGTTTGATCATGGCTGTGACGTTAGTTTAGATTCCATCACTGCAGGGTAAATGTTCTGGCACGATCACTATGGAAACAGAATCAGGAAGTGCAGTCGTTGATGCCTAGGAGTGATGGTGGGAAACATGCAAATACAAATGTCATTCCAGGAAAAGAAAGGAAAGAGAGAAAGGTGGTGAAGAGGTATGCTTGGCAGCGTTCAAAAGATGAAATCGCTACCGGTGTCAAGAGTGGCGTTTGTGTGTCTGAGTGTATGCGTGCATGCCTATGTGTGTGTGGGTGTGTGTATGTGTGTGAGTGCATAAGTGTGTGTGTGTGTGTGTGTGTGTGTACAGATGTAGGATCTTAATTTGAGCCAGTTTGCTATAGCAGGAAAACAATCCAACAGGAAATGTGAATTATATTTTATGGACATTTTTTGTTGGGGTTGATCCATTTTTTTGTTAGGGCAAATCAAGTCTGACATTTAAAAGTGAAAGTACACATTTTAGAAGGTTTTTGGGGGGTTACATCGAATAAAATACAAGTATGCTGTGCAGGAAAATTCTCAGCCACAAAAGAGTGATCAAATTAAGATCATACACCTCAATGTCAATATTAGTATTATGTGTCCCGATGTGTGTGTGAATGTGCGCTTGCTTTTGAAATTGTGTGTGTGGACTGCATGAAGGTCTGTGAGCGTGCGTGAATGTGTGTGTGTATGTAAGGGATGAAAGGAGCCTTGGGGAGCAGGATCCTGAGTCTCTCTCTCTCTCTCTCTCTCTCTCTCTCTCTCGCTCTCTCTCTCAGCTTTCTGACTGTACTACTCTGCACAATAATTGCAGTATTTTTCATGTGTGAGGGTAATGGCAGGAAAATGCTCTACCACATGCTCCAGACACACTCACTGTGGATGGATCTGTGCCTTCTCCAATTTGAGACAAGGTTAATGCCTGTGAAGTGAATAACTGAATAGAGTTCTGAAAATAGTTCTGTACAATGGAAGTAGTGGAGGTGTATAGGCATAGGGAACAGCCTGTACCATTACCAGAAAAAAACGGAGACTTTTGTGCCATTAACAGTGTTAAAAATGTACTCTCTCTCAAACATACCGAATTCTTAGAACTCCAAAGGTGGATGTATTTCCATTAGGATGTACAGTGTACCAGTAACCCTCACTAAAGAAGGATGCCCACATAGGCCATCATATCAATGGGTTGGAACCCGTTCCCCCTGCCAGCATATGACATGATCCTTCACACAGCTGAATGGGACAAGGTGGCATGGCTGCCCTCTCTCCCTCATGCAGAGAGTTAGTATCCCTTCTTCCAGTTTTCTTTGTCTCCCTGCTAGGCAGTTCTATGTCCAGGCCTCTCAGTGCTAATAGCATTGCCTCTCCTCTCTTCTCTCCTCTCTCTCCTGTTCTCTCCTCTCCTCCATAAAGAGACACGTCAGCATATTTCAGACGGGCCACCGAGCTCATTTAAATTGGCTCCAGCCTGAGGATGCCTCATTTCTCACCAGGCTCCAGCCCCTGCATAACCTCGCCTTGCCTGTGTTCTCTCAGATTATTCCCCTGCAGGCGGTGCATAACGCTGGAGAGCAATCTAACACGTCCTCCTGAACAGACAACAGTCCATAGTTCTGCATGTACACTAGGCTAAAAACTGTGTCCAGCTATGTGAGTGAGTGGGGGCTCCTGTTTTCGGGGTGTGTGTTTGCAGGGGTGGTAGAGAGAGGAGGGGATTGAGGGGAAAGAGTTAAGGGGAGGTGGGGATAACCAGAGACTAAATCCATCCACCCCCCTTTCAAAGCGACTGCCAGCCAGAAGTGTGAACTGGGTCACAGCGACATATTTAAATGTGAGTTAAAGCCCTCAGCACAGCACACCTCTACCACCCTCCCCTGGTGTATTGTTTATGAATGAAAGGAGGATAAGGATGGAGGGAGAATTATAGGGAAAGAGTAAAAAGTCCATTCTAACAAGCATTTCCCTCAGTGCTGCGGGAGCTATTGCAGTTTGATGGATTAGGCGTGATGAGTGAGTGTCAACTGGTTTAATCGCAGGTCCACTGCAGCCTGAGGAGATGGTTTTAATCATATTTGCCTCCTCATTACCCTCCCGTCTGCTGTCCTAGTGCTGCACTGGGACATCAATATAGCAGCCCCCTGCCCTTCCTCTCACAGGGACATTAATATAGCAGCCCCCTGCCCTTCCTCTCACAGGGACATTAATATAGCAGCCCCCTGCCCTTCCTCTCACAGGGACATTAATATAGCAGCCCCCTGCCCTTCCTCTCACAGGGACATTAATATAGCAGCCCCCTGCCCTTCCTCTCACAGGGACATTAATATAGCAGCCCCCTGCCCTTCCTCTCACAGGGACATTAATATAGCAGCCCCCTGCCCTTCCTCTCACAGGGACATTAATATAGCAGCCCCCTGCCCTTCCTCTCACAGGGACATTAATATAGCAAATGTTGCCACACCTCTCACAGGAACAACGCGCTGGGGTAACATTAGAGTTGTGATGTCACAAAAGCTTTTTGCAATAGGATAGCTATGGCATCACAAAGGCCTACAGTACATGTGAGAGTTGTGATGTTACAAAGACCCGTAGCCATGTGGGAGTTATGATGTCACAAAAATCAGTAGCCATAGTGATGGGAGCAGAGTCGTGTGGTTGAGTTGGTAGCTGTAGCTGTGATGTCACAAAGAATCATAGCCACTGGAGAGTTGTGATGTTACAAAGACCCATAGCCATGTGGGCGTTATGATGTCACAAAGACCAGTAGCCATAGTGATGAGAGCAGAGTCGTGTGGTTGAGTTGGTAGCGCAGTGACCTTGACAACATTGTTGGGTGGTTGTGTATAGACAGCTAGCTCTTATCTCAGTGGAGACATGGCATGAGTTTGCTGTGTGTGACAGTGATGTCTATCATTCATTTAACCTTGACTGAAGAGCACACTATTATCACTGCGAACACTCGGCCTTCCTCTTAACCTTCATGGCTATTCAACTTTCTACACAAACTCTTTAGTCAATAATTATATTGGATTCTGTAGCCAACAACCAATACTGCACCAGAATTGAAAAGAAAAACAACAATTGGAGAGAATGCTCAATAGATGAGTAAACCATATTTCCATCAACTACATCAACATTTCCATTCATTTCAACACAGCCTTCACTGCTACAGTATAATAGATATCCTACACAGGTTTCCCGCTACATGTGACAGCCGTCTCAAAGGTTAACTTAGGAGAACTGTGAAATAATTGGATTGAAGGTTTTGAAGTGCCTAACTCATCTGACAGCTAGCTGTCTTATAGCCTAAATGTTGTTGTTGTTTGTCCATGTATCAGTGTGTGTATCTGTGTGTGTCTGTGTGTGTGCATGTGCATATGCATGTTTGTGTGTGTGTGTGTGTGAATGCATGTGCACATGCATGTTTGTGTGTGTTTATGTATGTGCGACTAATCAGAGGGTTGTTTTGTTAAATGCCTGTTCTTTGAACTGATCAATCAGTGGGATGGATGCTGAGAGACTCAGTAGGTAGCCTCACATTCTAAGCAGCACCTTTATGGCTCACTCACACCCCCATGCTCAAGATCAAATAACCCTACCACAATCCTAACCTTATCCATTAGGAGGGTGTAGAAAAGATCTGACCCATGTCACCCACTGGACAAGGTGAGGCCGTGATGGAATACAGAGTTCCAAAACTCTTTCAGGAAGATGAAAGACTAAACTTTAGAGTGGTGGCCCAGTATCTTCACCCTCCTCTACATTTTCCTCACTGTTTGTTCTTCTTACCCTCTTCATGTCAAGACTGTCATTTCTACTCCTGTGTTCTCTGTGTGATCTGACGTTAGTTCTGTGTGATCTGACGTTAGTTCTCTTTGTGTGATCCGACGTTAGTTCTGTGTGATCTGACGTTAGTTCTCTTTGTGTGATCTGACGTTAGTTCTCTTTGTGTGATCCGACGTTAGTTCTGTGTGATCCGACGTTAGTTCTGTGTGATCTGACGTTAGTTCTCTTTGTGTGATCTGACGTTAGTTCTCTTTGTGTGATCTGACGTTAGTTCTGTGCGATCTGACGTTAGTTCTCTTTGTGTGATCCGACGTTAGTTCTGTGTGATCTGACGTTAGTTCTCTTTGTGTGATCTGATGTTAGTTCTCTTTGTGTGATCCGACGTTAGTTTTGTGTGATCTGACGTTAGTTCTCGGTGTGATCCAACGTTAGTTCTGTGTGATCTGACGTTAGTTCTGTGTGATCTGACGTTAGCTCTCTTTGTGTGATCTGACGTTAGTTCTGTGTCATCTGACGTTAGTTCTCTTTGTGTGATCTGACGTTAGTTCTCTTTGTGTGATCCGACGTTAGTTCTGTGTGATCTGACATTAGTTCTCTTTGTGTGATCTGACGTCAGTTCTCTGTGTGATCTGATGTTAGTTCTCTGTGTGTGATCTGACGTTAGTTCTCTTTGTGTGATCTGACGTTAGTTCTCTTTGCGTGATCTGACGTTAGTTCTCTTTGTGTGATCTATGTTAGTTCTCTGTGTGATCTGACATTAGTTCTCTGTGTGATCTGACGTTAGTTCTCTTTGTGTGATCTATGTTAGTTCTCTGTGTGATCTGACGTTAGTTCTCTGTGTGATCTGACATTAGTTCTCTTTGTGTGATCTGACGTTAGTTCTCTTTGCGTGATCTGACGTTAGTTCTCTTTGTGTGATCTGACGTTAGTTCTCTGTGTGATCTGACGTTAGTTCTCTGTGTGATCTGACGTTAGTTCTCTGTGTGATCTGACGTTAGTTCTCTTTGTGTGATCTGACGTCAGTTCTCTGTGTTATCTGTTGTTAGTTCTCTGTGTGATCTGTTAGTTCTCTGTGTGATCTGACGTTAGTTCTCTGTGTGATCTGACGTTAGTTCTCTTTGTGTGATCTATGTTAGTTCTCTGTGTGATCTGACGTTAGTTCTCTGTGTGATCTGACGTTAGTTCTCTGTGTGATCTATGTTAGTTCTCTTTGTGTGATCTATGTTAGTTCTCTGTGTGATCTGACGTTAGTTCTCTTTGTGTGATCTGATGTTAGTTCTCTGTGTGATCTGACGTTAGTTCTCTGTGTGATCTGACGTTAGTTCTCTTTGTGTGATCTGACGTCAGTTCTCTGTGTTATCTGTTGTTAGTTCTCTGTGTGATCTGTTAGTTCTCTGTGTGATCTGACGTTAGTTCTCTGTGTGATCTGACGTTAGTTCTCTTTGTGTGATCTATGTTAGTTCTCTGTGTGATCTGACGTTAGTTCTCTGTGTGATCTGACGTTAGTTCTCTGTGTGATCTATGTTAGTTCTCTTTGTGTGATCTATGTTAGTTCTCTGTGTGATCTGACGTTAGTTCTCTGTGTGTGATATGATGTTAGTTCTCTGTGTGTGATCTGATGTTAGTTCTCTGTGTGTGATCTGACGTTAGTTCTCTGTGTGTGATCTGATGTTAGTTCTCTGTGTGTGATCTGACGTTAGTTCTCTTTGTGTGATCTGACGTTAGTTCTCTTTGTGTGATCCGACGTTAGTTCTGTGTGATCCGACTTTAGTTCTGTGTGATCTGACGTTAGTTCTGTGTGATCTGACGTTAGTTCTCTTTGTGTGATCTGATGTTAGTTCTCTTTGTGTGATCCGACGTTAGTTCTGTGTGATCTGACGTTAGTTCTCGGTGTGATCCGACGTTAGTTCTGTGTGATCTGACGTTAGTTCTGTATGATCTGACGTTAGTTCTCTTTGTGTGATCTGACGTTAGTTCTGTGTGATCTGACGTTAGTTCTCTTTGTGTGATCTGATGTTAGTTCTCTTTGTGTGATCCGACGTTAGTTCTGTGTGATCTGACGTTAGTTCTCGGTGTGATCCGACGTTAGTTCTGTGTGATCTGACGTTAGTTCTGTGTGATCTGACGTTAGTTCTCTTTGTGTGATCTGACATTAGTTCTGTGTGATCTGACGTTAGTTCTCTTTGTGTGATCTGATGTTAGTTCTCTTTGTGTGATCCGACGTTAGTTCTGTGTGATCTGACGTTAGTTCTCGGTGTGATCCGACGTTAGTTCTGTGTGATCTGACGTTAGTTCTGTGTGATCTGACGTTAGTTCTCGGTGTGATCTGACGTTAGTTCTCTTTGTGTGATCCGACGTTAGGTCTGTGTGATCTGACATTAGTTCTCTTTGTGTGAGCTGACGTTAGTTCTCTTTGCGTGATATATGTTAGTTCTCTGTGTGATCTGACGTTAGTTCTCTGTGTGATCTGACGTTAGTTCTCTTTGTGTGATCTATGTTAGTTCTCTGTGTGATCTGACGTTAGTTCTCTGTGTGATCTGACATTAGTTCTCTTTGTGTGATCTGACGTTAGTTCTCTTTGCGTGATCTGACGTTAGTTCTCTTTGTGTGATCTATGTTAGTTCTCTGTGTGATCTATGTTAGTTCTCTGTGTGATCTGACGTTAGTTCTCTGTATGATCTGACGTTAGTTCTCTTTGTGTGATCTATGTTAGTTCTCTGTGTGATCTGACGTTAGTTCTTTGTGTGATCTGACGTTAGTTATTTTTGTGTGATCTGACGTTAGTTCTCTTTGCGTGATCTGACGTTAGTTCTCTTTGTGTGATCTATGTTAGTTCTCTGTGTGATCTGACGTTAGTTCTCTGTGTGATCTGACATTAGTTCTCTGTGTGATCTGTTGTTAGTTCTCTGTGTGATCTGTTGTTAGTTCTCTGTGTGATCTGACATTAGTTCTCTGTGTGATCTGACGTTAGTTCTCTTTGTGTGATCTGACATTAGTTCTCTGTGTGTGATCTGATGTTAGTTCACTTTGTGTGATCTGATGTTAGTTCTCTGTGTGTGATCTGAAGTTAGTTCTCTGTGTGTGATCTGACGTTAGTTCTCTCTGTGTGATCTGATGTTAGTTCTCTGTGTGTGACCTGTTGTTAGTCCTCTGTGGGATCTGTTGTTAGTTCTCTGTGATCTGACGTACATTTTCTGTGTGATCTGATGTTAGTTATTTTTGCGTGATCTGACATTAGTTCTCTGGGTGATCTGACATTAGTTCTCTGGGTGATCTGACATTAGTTCTCTGGGTGATCTGACATTAGTTCTCTGGGTGATCTGATGTTAGTTCACTTTGTGTGATCTGATGTTAGTTCTCTTTGTGTGATCTATGTTAGTTCTCTGTGTGATCTATGTTAGTTCTCTGTGTGATCTGACGTTAGTTCTCTGTATGATCTGATGTTAGTTCTCTTTGTGTGATCTATGTTAGTTCTCTGTGTGATCTGACGTTAGTTCTCTGTGTGATCTGACGTTAGTTATTTTTGTGTGATCTGACGTTAGTTCTCTTTGCGTGATCTGACGTTAGTTCTCTTTGTGTGATCTATGTTAGTTCTCTGTGTGATCTGACGTTAGTTCTCTGTGTGATCTGACATTAGTGCTCTGTGTGATCTGATGTTAGTTCTCTTTGTGTCATCTGGCGGATGTTCTCCTTGTGTGATCTGACATTAGTTCTCTGGGTGATCTGACGTTAGTTCTCTTTGTGTGATCTGACGTTAGTTCTCTTTGAGTGTCTGACGTTAGTTCTCTTTGTTTGATCTGACGTTAGTTCTCTTTGAGTGTCTGACGTTAGTTCTCTTTGTTTGATCTGACGTTAGTTCTCTTTGAGTGTCTGACGTTAGTTCTCTGTGTTCTCTTTGTGTGATCTGATGTTAGTACTCTCTGTGCGATCTGATGTTAGTTCTCTTTGTGTGATCTGACGTTAGTTCTCTGTGTGTGATCTGATGTTAGTTCTCTTTGTGTGATCTGACGTTAGTTCTCTGTGTTATTTTTGTGTGATCTGGCGTTAGTTCTCTTTGTGTAATTTGATGTTAGTTCTCTGTGTTATTTTTGTGTGATCTGACGTTAGTTCTCTTTGTGTGATTTGATGTTAGTTCTCTGTGTGTGATCTGATGTTAGTTCTCTGTGTGTGATCTGATGTTAGTTCTCTGTGTTCTCTGTGTGATCTGATGTTAGTTTTCTTTGCATGTTCTGGCGTTAGTTGTCTTTGTGTCTCTCTGAATTTTTAGTCCTTCATTCTCTATGGCCTCTTTCTCTATATTAGCCTCCTTGTTGCTGTGAGCAACGGGAGAGGGACTAATTGCATTGGCAGCAACCTTGTTAATGACAATGTTTTAACGGCTTTTAGCCATGATTGCATTGACTTTCAACACTGGCATTTTAGTTTACGCAACTGTCATTTGCTTAAAAGCTTTACTCTAATTTTGGACAAGCTGTGGTTTAACGCTGTGTTTGTGATAACAGATTTAATGCTGTCAATAAATGAGTTCCCAGTGGACAAGGGGGGGGATAGATTTTTCCAGTGTCTGGGCCAATGCATGTGTGTGTGTGTGTGTGTGTGTGTGTGTGTGTGTGTGTGTGTGTGTGTGTGTGTGTGTGTGTGTGTGTGTGTGTGTGTGTGTGTGTGTGTGTGTGTGTGTGTGTGTGTGTGCCTGTGTGTGTGTGTGGGCGTGTGGTGGGGGGTGTCTACTGAAGGTCATTGCCTTGTCTGGTTCCATTGTAAGAATGGCTGCATAAGTTCTAATGGGTTTCTCTAAAGGATTTGATTTTAAAATGGGATTAGTGTTCATAAAAGGACACAACACCATTAACACCAGTGTCACGCTTCAACCCCAAACAGTCAGCCCTGCAGTTCAGCCTGATTTAAGTCTTCGTAAGAGTGGTGTGTGTGTTTGTGACATTTGAAACGTTTGTTGACACTTAATGTCATCACTGACATGGCAAGCCACCTTCCATCACAAAAATGACAGTTGGTTTCTCCCTGTCACTTGTTTTTTTCACTCCTCCTCCTCTTCCATCTCTCTTCCCCTGCTCTAATTATGCCAACTGTGTAAAATCTCTTCTTATTATCTCCATTTAGCTGTATTACCGTCAGCAGCCTTTCCTCTTATCACTGCTCTGATGATCCCATCGCCAGCTAAGAGCTCTTTTACACACACAGGAATTTGTTTGAGGGGTTTCATGCCACACACACAGAGAAAGAGAGAGAGAGAGAGAGAGAGAGATGCACATGTTGCATATTTTAGGGGCATATTTGCCGTCTCTTCAGACTGCACTATGTGTCTAGAACTTCACCTAGGTGTTGAGAGAGCTGTGTCATTTTCTATAATTGTTGCTCACACACACAGCGCTGTCTTTGTGGGTGCTGTCTTTGTGAACGTGTTGGCCTACCAGCTCTCGCAGTCTCACGTCAGAATTAGACATTCATCTAACGTCAAATGTCGAAGTTGTTTCAAACTTCAAATTTCAAAGTGTTTAAGGTTAAGTTTAGGCATTATCTCCGAATGTTTAAGGTTAAGGCTAAGTTCAGGCATTAACTCCAAATGGTTAAACCTTCTTAGGGATAGGCATCCCGCTAGCGGAACATCTTCCGGTGAAACTGGAGGGCACATAATTCAAATAAATAATCATAAATATTATGGATTTTAAACATTTAGGTACATATAAGTGTCTTATATCGGCTGAAAGCTTAAATTCTTGTTAATCTAACTGCACTGTGTCACGCCCTGACCAGGTGAACTCTGCTATTTTGGTCAGGGTGTGGCATTTCTATGGTTTATTTTCTATGTTTTGGTTATAGCCTTTCTTTGTGTTTTATTTCTATGTTGGGCTCGGGGGTGATTTCCCAATCAGACAGCTGTCGCTTGTGAAGTCTGATTGGGAATCACATTTAAGTTCCTTTTCCCCCACGATGTTTGTGGGTTGTTGTCTCTTTTGTTTGAGCAAGTTAACGTTTCGTCTATTCTTTGTCTGTTTTGGTAACGTGTTTATTTGTGTCTAAATAAACATGTGTTCGCTCCCAGCTGCGCTTTGGTCCGCTTCCTTATCACCCGACGACGAGCGTTACAGAACAACCCACCGAACCAGGACCAAGCAGCGGGAGGAAAAGGAGCGCGAGAGATGGGCTCGCGAGGGGAAGGAGTTCTGGACCTGGGAGGAGATCATGTCGGGGAGAGGACCCTGGCGGAAGGATTCCCAGGTCGAGGAGGTAAAGCCAGCCGGTAGACGGAGTCGCAGGCGGCGGTCGAGGAGGCCCGGAAAACACCCCCAAGAAATTTTTTTTGGGGGGCTAATGGGGTGGTCCGGAAGGGCAGAGGAAGAGCCCAGATCACTGCTCTCATGGGGGATGACGGCGGAGGAAGAGACGAAGATGATGAGGCAGTTGATTGAGGACCTGCAGAGGGAAGATCTGGAGGAGGAGCCATGGTATGCGGAGTTGCGCGCTGTGTCGCCAGTGCGCCCGCACAGCCCGGTGCGTCCGGTGGACATGCCCAGCACATGCCGTGCTAGGATGGGCATCCAGCCAGGACGAGTGGCTAAACCGGCTCCACGCTTCAGTTCACCAGTGCGTGTTCACAGTCCTGTCTGGCCCGTTCCTGTTCCCCGCACCAAGCCCACGGTGCGTGTCCACA
Organism: Salmo trutta; assembly: GCF_901001165.1. Lineage (NCBI taxonomy): Eukaryota > Metazoa > Chordata > Actinopteri > Salmoniformes > Salmonidae > Salmo > Salmo trutta. Next base: position 26,290,962 of record NC_042986.1, read on the forward strand.
GTCCTGCCCGGCCCGTCCCTGCTCCCCGCACCAAGCCATGGTATGCAGAGTTGCGCGCTGTGTCGCCAGTGCGCCCGCACAGCCCAGTGCGTCCGGTGGACATGCCCAGCACATGCCGTGCTAGGATGGGCATCCAGCCAGGACGAGTGGCTAAACCGGCTCCACGCTTCAGGTCACCAGTACGTGTTCACAGTCCTGTCTGGCCCGTCCCTGCTCCCCGCACCAGGTTAGTGGTGCGTGTCCCCAGTCCTGTCCGGCCCGTCCCTGCTCCCCGCACCAGGTTAGTGGTGCGTGTCCCCAGTCCTGTCCGGCCCGTCCCTGCTCCCCGCACCAAGTCAGTGGTGCGTGTCCCCAGTCCTGTCCGGCCCGTCCCTGCTCCCCGCACCAAGTCAGTGGTGCGTGTCCCCAGTCCTGTCCGGCCCGTCCCTGCTCCCCGCACCAGGTTAGTCGTGCGTGTCCCCAGTCCTGTCCGGCCCGTCCCTGCTCCCCGCACCAGGTTAGTGGTGCGTGTCCCCAGTCCTGTCCGGCCCGTCCCTGCTCCCCGCACCAGGTTAGTGGTGCGTGTCCCCAGTCCTGTCTGGCCCGTCCCTGCTCCCCGCACCAAGTCAGTGGTGCGTGTCCCCAGTCCTGTCCGGCCCGTCCCTGCTCCCCGCACCAGGTTAGTGGTGCGTGTCCCCAGTCCTGTCCGGCCCGTCACTGCTCCCCGCACCAGGTTAGTGGTGCGTGTCCCCAGTCCTGTTCGGCCCGTCCCTGCTCCCCGCACCAGGTTAGTGGTGCGTGTCCCCAGTCCTGTCCGGCCCGTCCCTGCTCCCCGCACCAGGTTAGTGGTGCGTGTCCCCAGTCCTGTCCGGCCCGTTCCTGCTCCCCGCACCAGGTTAGTGGTGCGTGTCCCCAGTCCTGTCCGGCCCGTCCCTGCTCCCCGCACCAGGTTAGTGGTGCGTGTCCCCAGTCCTGTCCGGCCCATCCCTGTTCCCCGCACCAAGCCCACGGTGCATGTCCACAGTCCTGTCCGGCCCGTCCCTGTTCCCCGCACCAAGCCCACGGTGCGTGTCCACAGTCCTGTCCGGCCCGTTCCTGTTCCCCGCACCAAGCCCACGGTGCGTGTCCACAGTCCGGCACGGCCCGTGTCCGGTCCACCGGTGCCCAATCCTGTTCCGGTCGACAGCTCCGCTCCGGAGCCTGAGCATGCCGCTACACAGTGGTCCAGTCCGGGCCAGAGGGGTAGGGTTAAGGTGAAGGCGGGGGAAAGAACACGCCCGGGGCCAGAGCCTCCACCGAGGGTGAGGCGCCCACCCGGGTCCCCCCCTAATAGACTTTAGGTTGGTGCACCGGGAGTACGCACCGTTGGAGGGGGGGTACTGTCACGCCCTGACCAGGTGAACTCTGCTATTTTGGTCAGGGTGTGGCATTTCTATGGTTTATTTTCTATGTTTTGGTTATAGCCTTTCTTTGTGTTTTATTTCTATGTTGGGCTCGGGGGTGATTTCCCAATCAGACAGCTGTCGCTTGTGAAGTCTGATTGGGAATCACATTTAAGTTCCTTTTCCCCCACGATGTTTGTGGGTTGTTGTCTCTTTTGTTTGAGCAAGTTAACGTTTCGTCTATTCTTTGTCTGTTTTGGTAACGTGTTTATTTGTGTCTAAATAAACATGTGTTCGCTCCCAGCTGCGCTTTGGTCCGCTTCCTTATCACCCGACGACGAGCGTTACACACTGTCAGATTTACAGTAGCTATTACAGCAAAAACATGCCATGCGATTGTTTGAGGACGACGCCCCACATCAAAATATTTTTCCACCGGCACAGGTTTCATACATTCACATATAACGATTAAATATTCACTTACTTTTTGAAAATCTTCCTCTGATTTGTCATCCAATTGGTCCCAGCTATAACATGTAGTGTCGTTTTGTTAGATAAAATCCTTCTTTATGTCTCAAAAAGTCAGTTTAGTTGGCGCCATCAATTTGAGTAATCCACTCATTCAACTTGCAGAGAAAGGAATCCGAAAATCTACCCCTAAACTTTGTTTCAACAAGTCAAAATACATTTCTATTTACTCCTCAGATACCCTAAAATGTAACAAACTATAATATATATTTTGGAAAGAAGTGTGTTCAATAGGAAACCGATTTTAGCAGGTGCGTAATTTCTTCATGGCGCCCGTCAACACGGATTTCCAACCCTGTCCTTCTGCTAAAACTGATATTTCTTATTCGTTTTTGATGTTACAAGCCTGAAACCTTGAACAGAGACTGCTGACAACCTGTGGAAGCCATATGAATTGCATCCAGGGAGCTAATTTGCAATATGACCTTTCTCTTGCATTTCTAAGAGGATCAAAGAAAGGAAAAGTTCTGGTTGGTTTTTCTTTGGATTTTCTTCTACCATCTATCTATTGTGTTATATTCTTCTGTATTATTTTAACATTTCTACAAACTTCAAAGTGTTTTCTTCCCAATGGTACCAATTATATGCATATTCTGGCTTCAGGGATTGAGCTACAGGCAGTTTACTTTGGGCAAGTCATTCAGGCAGAAAATTGAGAAAAAATATAAAATATGGAATAATTTAATAATTTTATTTAAAAAAAAGTTAAACAAATCAAAATATATTTTATATTTGAGATTATTTAAAGTAGCCACCCTTTGCCTTGATGACAGCTTTGCACACTCTTTGCATTCTCTCAACCAGCTTCATGAGGTAGTCACCTGTAATGCTTTTCCAACAGTCTTGAAGGAGTTCCCACATATGCTGAGCACTTGTTGGCTACTTTTCCTTCACTCTGCGGTCCAACTCATCCAAAACCATTTCAATTGTATTGAGGTCGGGTCATTGTGGAGGCCAGGTCATCTGATGCAGCACTCCATCACTCTCTTTCTTGGTCAAATAACCCTTATACAGCCTGGAGGTGTGTTTTGGGTCATTGCCCTGTTGAAAAACAAATGATAGTCCTACTAAGTGCAAACCAGATGTGATGGCGTATTGCTGCAGAATGCTGCCATGCAGGTTAAGTGTGCCCAGACTTCTAAATAAATCAAAGACAGTGTCACCAGCAAAGCACCTCCACACCATCACATCTCCTCCTCCATGCTTCACGGTGGGAACCACACATGCAGAGATCATCCTTTCACCTACTCTGCGTCCCACTAAGACATGGCGGTTGGAACCAAAAATCGCAAATTCCGACTCATCAGACCAAAGGACAGATTTCCACCGGTCTAATGTCCATTGCTCGTGTTTCTTGGCCCAAGCATGTCTCTTCTTCTTATTGGTGTCCTTTAGTAGTGGTTTCTTTGCAGCAATTTGACCACGAAGGCCTGATTCACACAGTCTCCTCTGAACAGTTGATGTTGAGATGTGTCTGTTACTTGAACTCTGTGAAGCATTTATTTGAGCTGCAATTTCTGAGGCTGGTAACTCTAATAGGGTTATCTTCTGTATACCACCCCTACCTTGTCACAACACAACTAATTGGCTCAAACGCATTAAGAATGAAATAAATTCCACAAATTAACTTTTTACAAATCAAATCAAATCAAATGTATTTGTCACATACACATGGTTAGCAGGTGTTAATGCAAGTGTAGCGAAATGCTTGTGCTTCTAGTTCCGACCGTGTAGTAATATCTAACAAGTAATCTAACAATTTCACAACAACTACCTTACACACAAGTATAAAGGAATGAGTACGAATATGTACATAAAGATATATGAATGAGTGATGGCTGAACGGCATAGGCAAGATGCAGTAGATGGTATAGAGTACAGTATATACATATGCGATGAGTAATGTAGGGTATGTAAACATTATATGAAGTGACATTGTTTAAAGTGGCTAGTGATACATTACATCAAGATGGCAAGATGCAGTAGATGGTATAGCATACAGTATATACATATGAGATGAGCAATGAGGGTATGAGAACATTATATAAAGTGGCATTGTTTAAAGTGGCTAGTGATACATGTAATTACATCAGATGGCAAGATGCAGTAGACGGTATAGCATACAGTATATACATAAGAGATGAGTAATGTAGGGTAAGTAAACATTATGTAATATAAAGTGGCTAGTGATAAATTGATTACATCAATTTTACCATTAATAAAGTGGTTGGAGTTGAGTGAGTATGTTGGCAGCAGCCACTCAATGTTAGTGATGGCTGTTTAACAGTCTGATGGCCTTGAGATAGAAGCTGTTTTTCAGTCTCTCGGTCCCCGCTTTGATGCACCTGTACTGACCTCGCCTTCTGGATGATAGGCAGGCAGTGGCTCGGGCAGTGGCTCGGGTGGTTGTTGTCCTTGATGATCTTTTTGGCCCTCCTGTGACATCGGGTGGTGTAGGTGTCCTGGAGGGCAGGTAGTTTGCACCAGGTGATGCGTTGTGCAGACCGCACTACCCGCTGGAAAGACTTCCGGTTATGGGCGGAGCAGCTACCGTACCAGGCGGTGATACAGCCCGACAGGATGCTCTCGATTGTGCATCTGTAAAAGTTTGTGAGTGTTTTTGGTGACAAGCCGAATTTCTTCAGCCTCCTAAGGTTGAAGAGGCGCTGCTGCGCCTTCTTCACCACACTGTCTGTGTCGGTGGACCATTTCAGTTTGTCCGTGATGTGTACGCCGAGGAACTTAAAACTCTCCACCTTCTCCACTACTTTCCCGTCAATGTAGATAGGGGGCTGCTCCCTCTGCTGTTTCCTGAAGTCCACGATCATTTCCTTTGTTTTGTTGACATTGAGTGTGAGGTTATTTTCCTGACACCACACTCTGAGGGCCCTCACCTCCTCCCTGTCGGCCGTCTCGTCGTTGTTGGTAATCAAGCCTACCACTGTTGTGTCGTCTGCAAACTTGATGATTGAGTTGGAGGCGTGCATGGCCACGCAGTCATGAGTGAACAGGGAGTACAGTAGAGGGCTGAGAACGCACCCTTGTGGGGACCCAGTGTTGAGGATCAGCGGGGTGGAGATGTTGTTACCTACCCTCACCACCTGGGGGCGGCCCGTCAGGAAGTCCAGGACCCAGTTGCACAGGGCGGGGTTGAGACCCACGGTCTCGAGCTTAATGACGAGTTTGGAGGGTACTATGGTGTTAAATGCTGAGCTGTAATCGATGAACAGCATTCTTAGATAAGTACCACTGCATGGTTCGCGCATTAAGCTGGTTGAGAGAATGCCAAGAGTGTGCAAAGCTGTCATCAAGGCAAATGGTGACTACTTTTAAGAATCTCAAATATAAAATATATTTTGATTTGTTTAACCCTTTTTTGATGACTACATGATTGCATATGTGTTATTTCATACTGTTGATGTCTTCACTATTATTCTACAATGTAGAAAATAGTAAAATTAAGAAAAACCCTTGAATGAGTAGGTGTGTCTAAACTTTTGATTGGTACTGTATACAGTTGAAGTCGGAAAAACTCATTTTTCAACCACCACACATTTCTTGTTAACAAACTATAGTTTCTGCAAGTCAGTTAGGACATCTACTTTGTGCATGACACAAGTAATTTTTCCAACAATTGTTTACAGACAGATTATTTCTCTTATAATTCACTGTATCACAATTACAGTGGGTAAAAGTTTACATACACTAAGTTGACTGTGCCTTTAAACAGCTTGGAGAATTCCCCAAAATGATGTCATGGCTTTAGAAGCTTCTGGTAGGCTAGTTGACATCATTTGAGTCAATTGGAGGTGTACCTGTGGATGTATTTCAAGGTCTACCTTCAAACTCAGTGCCTCTTTGCTTGACATCATGGGAAAATCAAAAGAAATCAGCCAAGACCTCAGACAAAAATGGTAGACCTCCACAAGTCTGGTTAATCCTTGGAAGCAATTTCCAAACACCTGAAGGTACCATGTTCATCTGTACAAACACTAGTACGCAAGTATAAACACCATGGGACCACGCAGCCGTCATACCGCTCAGGAAGGAGATGCGTTCTGTCTCCTAGAGATGAACACACTTTGGTACGAAAAGTGCAAATCAATCCCAGAACAACAGCAAAGGACCTTGTGAAGATGCTGCAGGAAACAGGTACAAAAGTATTTATATCCACAGTAAAACGAGTCCTATATCAACATAACCAGAAAGGCCGCTTAGCAAGGAAGAAGCCACTGCTCCAAAACCATCATAAAAATACCAGACTATGGTTTGCAATGCACATGGCGACAGATATCATACTTTTTGGAGAAATGTCCTCTGGTCTGATGAAACAAAAATAGAACTGTTTGGCCATAATGACCATCGTTACATTTGGAGGAAAAAGGGGGAGGCTTGCAAGCCAAAGAACACCATCCCAACCGTGAAGCATGGGGGTGGCAGCATCATGTTGCGGGGGTGCTTTGCTGCGGGAGGGACTGGTGCACTTCACAAAATAGATGGCATCATGAGGTAGGAAAATGATGTGGATATATTGATGCAACATCTCAAGACATCAGTCAGGAAGTTAAAGCTTGGTCGCAAATGGGTCTTCCAAATGGACAATGACCCCAATCATATTTCCAAAGTTGTGGCAACGTAGCTTAACCTCTTATGGCTAGGGGGCAGTATTTTCACGGCTGGATAAAAAACGTACCCGATTTAATCTGATTATCAGTCCTGCCCAGAAACTAGAATATGCATATAATTATTAGCTTTGGATAGAAAACACTCCAAAGTTTCTAAAACTGTTCGAATGGTGTCTGTGAGTATAACAGAACTCATTTGGCAGGGCAAAAAGTAAGAAGATTCTGTACAGGAAGTACCCTGTCTGACCATTTCTTGCCCTTCTTTGTCATCTCTATTCATTACAAAGGATCTCTGCTGTTACGTGACACTTCCTACGGCTCCAATGGGCTCTCAGAGCCCGGGAAAAACCTGAATGACGTAATTCAAAGCCCTGGCTGAAACACACGGGCGCTTTTGCTAAGTGGTCTATCAGCAGACAAAAGGCTTAGGCGCGTGCACTGGCTGCCCACGCCTTTCTGTTTTTCCCTCTTTTTACCGAAACGCAGATTCCCGGTCGGGGAATATTATCGCTTTGTTACGAGATAAATTGCATAAAAATTGATTTTAAACAGCGGTTGACATGCTTCGAAGTACGGTAATGGAATATTTAGAATTTTTTTGTCACGAAATGCGCCATGCGCGCGACCCTTCTTTACCATTCGGATAGTGTCTAGAACGCACGAACAAAACGCCGCTGTTTGGATATAACGATGGATTATTTGGGACCAAACCAACATTTGTTATTGAAGTAGAAGTCCTGGGAGTGCATTCTGACGAAGAACAGGAAAGGTAAGACCATTTTTCTTATAGTAAATCTGATTTTGGTGAAGGCTAAACTTGCCGGGTGTCTAAATAGCTAGCCCGTGATGGCTGGGCTATGTACTTAGAATATTGCAAAATGTGCTTTCACCAAAAAGCTATTTTAAAATCGGACATATCGAGTGCATAGAGGAGTTCTGTATCTATAATTCTTAAAATAATTGTTATGCTTTTTGTGAACGTTTATCGTGACTAATTTAGTAAATTGTTAGTAAATTCCCCGGAAGTTTGCGGGGGGTATGCTAGTTCTGAACGTCACATGCTAATGTAAAAAGTTGCTTTTTTATATAAATATGAACTTGATTGAACAAAACATGCATGTATTGTATAACATAATGCCCTAGGTGTGTCATCTGATGAAGATCATCAAAGGTTAGTGCTGCATTTAGCTGTCTTCTGGGTTTTTGTGACATTATATGCTAGCTTGAAAAATGGGTGTCTGATTATTTCTGGCTGGGTACTCTGCTGACATAATCTAATGTTTTGCTTTCGCTGTAAAGCCTTTTTGAAATCGGACAGTGTGGTTAGATTAACGAGAGTCTTGTCTTTAAAATGCTGTAAAATAGTCATATGTTTGAAAAATGGAAGTTTTCGGATTTTAGAGGAATTTGTATTTCGCGCCACGCCCATCATTGGATATTGGAGCAGATGTAAGAGGTTAAGGACAACAAAGTCAAGGTATTGGAGTGGCCATTACAAAGCCCTGACCTCAGTCCCATAGAAAATTTGTGGGCAGAACTGAAAAAGCGTGTGCAAGCAAGGAGGCCAACAAAGCTGACTCAGCTCTACACCAGCTCTGTCAGGAGGAATGGGTCAAAATTCACCCAACTTATTGTGGGAAGCCTGTGGAAGGCTACCCGAAACGTTTGACCCAAGTTAAACAATTTAAAGGCAATGCTACCAAATACTAATTGAGTGCATGTAAACTTCTGACCCACTGGGAATGTGATGAAAGAAATAAAAGCTGAAATAAATAATTCTCTCTACTATTATTCTGACATTTCACATTCTTAAAATAAAGTGGTGATCCTAACTGACCTAAGACAGGAAATTTTTACTAGGATTAAATGTCAGGAATTGTGAAAAACTGAGTTTAAATGTGGTTGGCTAAGGTGTATGTAAACTTCCCACTTCAACTGTATATCACATTCTATTGGTTGCAAGAACGTTGTATAATAATTTAAATTGAAGAATGTGTTTTGCGTATCAGTTCATAAACAATGTGCCAAGGAATCAGGACATTGAAAATCTCTTCCCAACTGTTTTGCAATCTACACGACACAGCTGTACATCTTTTGGTTCTTGAATGAAAATGGTATGCTTTTTAATTTATCATAATTTTCTTTAACCAATTTTAGTCTTTAATGCAGGGCCGACAGACAAGTTCCTTACTTTTTCCACTTTCCACTTTCCTCTTCCATTTTTGTGGTAATGCTGAAATTAGTTGGTCGTAATTTTGGGTAGAGCAGACATTTTAATTTATTTTTGTTAGCTGAATGTGTGACGTAACTCCACCAGTCCTATTAATGATATAATTTACAAAGATAATATATTTTTTTTAATCAATTATTATTTTTGAATTTAACCACAATATTTGTTATATTATTTGTTCTGTCTTAAACTGAAATTGCGCTCACTGTTGCCCCTAGTTGCCGTTTTCCACGTCATCTACCGACGTCCTCAGACATGGATGGATGTGGAATACTGACTTGTATCACGGGTGACCTGGCTGTGTTGGCAGCATGTCATCCCTCATGGTGCTGGGCCTGGTATGATTGACAGGAGTGTATACGGGGCATTACAGTGTGACAGAGTGTCCTGATCCTCCGGCTGCCCCCGCATCACCACACGTCTCAGACACATCCCTCTGTCTCTCTCCTCTCTTTCCTCCACTCCCGTCATCTCTCTTAAACTCTCCATTCATCTTTTATTACTCTGCATCTCTGTCTTAATTTCATTCTTTCAAAGTGTCTATTTTTTTGTTTTTTTTGCTACATATTTCTCTGATTACTCTTTATTTTTCTCCTCAGTTTATGTTTTAGCTCGGTTTTAGTTTTCCCCAAGTTAGACTGTGTCGAAATAACGCTATTATTTTCGTCTGACGTTAAGGCGAGGCTAGTGTCAAACGTACATTCAAACTGTTGCGCAAGGATTGGCAATTTACCTGTCTTATAATAACTCACTTGCGCTCAGGGGTGGGAGGGCTGGAAATATTGATCGAAAGTGTTAATTTCAGGGACGCTGGTAGGGATATTTAAGACCAGCCAAAAGCTGGTATTAGCGATAACGAGGTTGGTTATGGTGTAGTGAACACGAGTCATCATGGTTACGTGATGAGATAACCCTGCCTGCAAACTTCAGAACCAGTGTCTGCCCTCGGCTCAAGAGGGAGTTTCCTCTTGGTTTAATGGTCTAAGACGTTGTTTGGGAGACCTGGGTTTGTATCCTGCATTGTACAATGGCATGGACTTTGACAGCGGAAACGCAACCAATCCAGCCGTGACGAACACTGCCCATTATGTGCATGGAACACAATTTGAAGCAACCACATATTTAAGCATGGAGCACATTCTGATTGGCCAGTGAGGGGTTAAGCATTGACACACCTACAACTTATTTATTCATCAAAACCCAGCCCTTTCGCGTCACCGCCAGCACTCTGCAGCTTATTCTTGGTTGTGAAAATAGCACAAATATTTTTGGACCCGCGCTTAGATTTACCATTAGGTTTGTTAAAATAGAGCCCTCAGTCTGTCTCTCGGTCTCTCTGTCTCTCTCTCTCTCTCTCATCTTGACTCAGAGGGATGATTATGTTTTTTTCTCACCTCACACTAAAAAATCTAGTTGTTTGAACAAAATATTATTAAGTAACTGGTTCCGTTTACTTTTTTTTGTTTACCCAACTTTGTGGTTGGTCCAACCTTAGCTACAACACGAGGAAATGTAGGCAGAAAAGATTTGTTTGCTCAAAATGTTCATTCAACTAGAAATTATCATTTGGGCATTTTACCTAAAAAAAAGCTTTCTGAGCTAGTTACACACACAGTTCTACAATGTTTTCCACTTACACATTTGACATAAATGATTACATTGTGCATGTTCATTTATACAGTCATTAATATTCAACATGTCCTGACCTGGGATTTGAACTTTTGGTTCACAGCATTCCAATCTTCCTGCTATGCCATCATGTGTGTGTCAGTAACTGATTTCACCTGTATTGCTCCACTTTGCACTTCAAAGTAAATGTCAGCTTGTGTTAGTAGTACATATTTATCATAGAGATTAAGGAGTAACATTAAAACATAATAAATTGCTCCACCAACATTAGACAACTATACAGAAAAACCTAAAATTGCTTAAATAAGAAAATCTAATCAATGATGAGAGAATAGTCAGATGAACTGATAATTGACACAGCCATGTAGCAGGAACATTGGCGTAGCCAAGATTCAAGAGGCTGTAAATTAAAATCCCAGGTGAGGACATGCTGAATAATAATTACTGTATAAATGAACATGCACAATGTAATCATGTATTTTAACCTGGGTCTAATATGTAAATTGCGAACTTTGTATCCTAAAAGCACTGTGTGTAACCAGTTGCACATCCTTTGCTAGTTAAGATGCCAAAATAATAATTTATAGTTGAATGAACATGTAAGACAAGTTGAGCAAACATCATTTTAAATTGACTGAAGTTGGAAATAAGTTTGGGCCAAAACTTTTTTTTTTCAGGTAACACTTGGACCTAAAAGTTGTGTAAACTAAACAAAGTCTTAGGAACCAGTTACTTAATAATAATACTTTGAACAGTGCAGCGCTGACCTGTGCCCCTGACCTTCAGGAAAGCAGCGGTAATGAAACCTAATGATACAATGGCATCAGTGCTAATTTACACAGCAGCAGCTTGTGTCTGTGTGTCACAGGAGAAATGTGTCATACTACTCTGGTAATTACCCTGTGTCTCATCCTCCATTGCATCAGTGTCACTGTCTCCATTGCATGAGTGTCCTATTAGTGTAGGAGTCCATAGGGGTTAGTGAAAGTGTCACATTCACAGCAATGAAACACACACACACACACACACACACACACACACATTATACCGCTCATCAATGCATACTGACATAAAATACATTTAAATCAGCTCAACATATATCACTACACTTCAAGGGCATTGCTTAGATGAATACATCCAGATATTTAAAATGTTTTACTCACATGATCAGACAGTGGACAAGCTTAGACCACCCAAAGGATTTAGGCTACGTTTGCCCCTTTTCCCAGTTGATATGGATTAGATAACTAAAATAATTGGTGACTATTTATGCCTTATTCAGATCATATTTAAGTATTGTGTTGTTGCTTTTTTATTACCAGAAATGTGCATGGAATGTTTCAAGAGCGTATGAAGTATCAGCGATGGCGTTATTGTTCCCCTATCAGACACTATCTGGGATTGAGGATAACTGAGGCCTTTATTGATTAGAAACATGGAAATGGGTCGGAGGCGTCTGGAGAGCTTACTGACCTAAAGCATAATACCCTATATTAAGTAAAGTGGACACTCTTAACTATTGTTTTCACATCAGATAATATATTTTTATCGAGATGAACAGAGGGTTTTGTATTTATGAAATGCATGACAACGAGGGAGGTGGGTTTGGGCTTAGAGGATTCAAGAGCATTTTGAACAGAGGCATAATACATTTAGCAAAGTAGCCACTCTTAACTATTATTCCTTGTTAATGCTCTAATAAGTGAAGGCTTAGCCGTATCTTAGTCGCTCATCACCACTGATTCAGGGGTAAAAAGAGGAAAAAATAAACACAAATCATGTAAAAAGCACCTCTGGGCCTCATCATTTCATCATAGTCCACAGTGCAGCCAGTACTCTTCTCTGAACCCAGCAGACATACAGACAGATAGACAGACTTTCAATAATAATCCTATGGATGAGGAGAGATATGAGGATGGAGAAAAGGATGGAGTTGCTCTGGTAGTTGGCAGGGTTGGAAGAATAGGAGGAACATGAGGCTGGCAGTGGGTGAAGAGGAGGAGGGAGTGGGAGTAGGAGGAGGTGGATGAAACAAAGAGAAATAGGAGGATGGCATAAGGTTTGGTTGAGGAGAGATGAGTAGGTGGGGGGGGGGGTGCTGTACCATTTGATCAGCGGGTGATGGAGATTACTGATGGAAGAGGGCTTTGACTGAAGGTCACATCGGAAGCCCTGGCATTTTCAGCTGCATTTGTCACAGGGGAGAGAATAAATAAAGTTACGTTCATCTTGTTTTTTATCTCGGCTTTCTCTCATTGCGTACGGAGAAAAGCAGAAAGAGAGATAAAGAGAGGCGGAAGGGATTGCTGCCATTAGATGATTCAGACTGGGCTAAGTGGGATTTGGGTAGTCTCCTGGTATTTATTATTAAAAAAGTTGACATTCCCTCATCTGATTCCCTCATTCCTTCATCTGAATTTTTAATGACAGATTTGATTTGATGGAGAAAAAAACATGATTTTCATTTTATTATTTCCCCCAAATGGCAGTACAGCTTATTTCTAGGAAGTATTCCCTCAGGCCAGTATCTGAAGGTGCAGTACAAGTGAGCCTATAGTACTGTATAATGGCCTTATATTTTCATCTGGCTCCTTGTCTAGCTCCATCCTCCACACTGATAATAGGCTGAAGGACATCAGACTGTCCCTGCTCCAATATCCCACCAGACTGGCTGGAACACAGTCACCCATCTGGTGCTGGAGCCGTGTGTGTGTGTGTGTGTGTGTGTGTGTGTGTGTGTGTGTGTGTGTGTGTGTGTGTGTGTGTGTGTGTGTGTGTGTGCGCGTGCCTTTGCACTGGTGTGTGTTTGTGCATGCATGTGTGTGTGAGGGGGTCATTCTCCCCCCAGGCAGGGCAGAGTGCCCGTGGCCATACGACCTGGCTGCCCAGCCTCTAATATCTGATCAAGGACCATCTGCTGTTGGTGCGAGACACGCTCTCTCTCTGCCCCTGTCTCTTTCTGACCTCTCCAAGGAGAGGAAAATTAGACTATCAGGACACCATTAGAATAGCTCTGGTCACATTAGAAAGGACATGTTACAGGAGGAAATTAGATTACTCCCACTATGCTGCCATTTGTTTATTTATTATAGGCTATTTATTTGGGAAGATGCTCTCTCTCTCCTTCTCTCCTCTCTCTTTCTCTCTCTCTCTCTCTTTGGAGTTTGAGTGTTTGGTGTGGAGGGCTCTGTCCTAACTTTGTTGATTATTTTCTTGGTCTTTTCTTTAAATTTTATTTTCTATGATGGAGGGTTAATGCACTCTTTTTTTAGCAGTATCCACTGGTTTTTTCAAAGTTAGGGTGGAAGAGGACAGAGTTAGTTTCCTGGTGTTTGGAAGGTGTGGTGTGCGCGATGGCTTCTCAGCCTAGTGCGGAGGAGACGCTGTCGATACGACATGGATTCAGGTGTGTTCCTGAGAATAGAGTTAAAGTAGAGGAGGTTCTGCTTACAGTCGATGAACAGGTAGGAGCTGAATTTATACATTCTGCTTCTAGAATGAACAAAGCTGTGGTTGTGTTCATGAAAAGAGCACATTTGGTTGGTAGGCTAAGTGCTCGTGGAATATTTGTAAGGGGTGTGTTGGTGCCAATTTCACCTCTCTCTACCCCTTTGACAAGAGTGGTAGTTGCAAATTTGCCTCCGTTTATTATGGATGATCAAATCAGGAAAGATCTGAGTCGTTTTGGAAAGTTTGCTAGCGGTTTTCGTGTACTGTCGGCACTGTACTTTCAGGCAGATGCTGTTAAGCACGTTGTTTCGTTCCGGAGGCAAGTGTTTATGTTTCTGAATAACAATGAGCAACAGCTAAATGTGCATTTTATTGTGAGGCATGGGGAGGGGCTCTACGCAGGGTTTGCCAGCACAGCTTTGCGTGCCCACATAAAGGCTGTAGACAAGGTGAGGGCACAAGCGTCAGTGGGGGAAATCGAGGTCAACATGCAGGGGGTAATGAGATGCAGACAGCAGAGGCTTGGCATAGTCATGCCTGGGATGGTGTTGTAGATGAGGCTGGGCCTAGTCAGGCTAGAGATGGTGGGGTAGCTGAGGCTGGGTCTAGTCATGCTATGGATGGTGGTGTAGATGATGTGGGGCCTAGTCATGCTATGGATGGTGGTGTAGATGAGGCTGGGCCTAGTCAGGCTATGCTAGTGGATGAGGAGAGTATAGTGGGGAAGTGTAAGAGACTAGGGGGGAGGAGGAGGGTGTGGTCAAAGGCACCATGGAACCTTTGCCTGGTGGGTGGTCAGGATGGGAGAGGATGGAGATGAGGAGGAAAGTGAGTCTGAGGAAGAGGATGAGGATGAGGAGTTATTTTTTTCATACTCCTCTTCAATGGGTCCGGAGCTGACAGCCAGTCAAGCAGAGGGGTCAAAGTACACGTAGAGAGAACTGACAAGGTTCCTGAATGAGACCAAGGGGAAAAAAGTTAATCTTGAGGCTTTCTTTTCTGATCCTAGAAAGTTTGTAAGAAGGGGCATGGTGTCCTCTCACCCAGGAAACAGTTTAGGTTGAGAAAGTGGATCACAACAGTGCTTAAGGGTCTACCTTCAGACACTGTTTAGATGTATAGTTTATTTCTGACACCGGGGCTTTTTGAGCTTTGCTATTGGTCTCTTTCTTTGCTGGCTTTTCTCCCACTTCTTATGGAGACTCTTCGGGTAGGCTCGCTCAATATAAATGGTGCCAGAGATGCGGGAAAGAGGAGTGTGCTGGGTGAATATGTAAAAAAAAAAAAGTACAGGTGTTGTTTCTGCAGGAGACACATAGTGATGTGTTGAATTAAGTTGATTGGGGGCTCTGGTGGAAAGGGGCAAGGGTGTTGAGCCATGGAACAAATTTTAGTGCCGGGGTGGCAGTCCTTTTTGTACCAGGTCTGTCTGTAAAAATTTGCTCCTCGAAGGAGGTGTGTAGCACACTGCTTTAGCACACTCTGCCAACCCGGATGTCCTGGCTGTGTCTGAATCTTGGCTTAGGAAGTCCACCAAAAACTGTGAAATCTTCATCCCTAACTACAACGTTTTCAGACAAGATAGAACGACCAAAGGGGGCGGTGTTGCAATCTACTGCAGAGATAGCTTGCAGAGTTCTGTCCTGCTATCCAGGTCTGTACCCAAACAATTTGAACTTCTACTTTTAAAAATCCACCTCTCCAAAAACAAGTCTCTCACCGTTGCCGCCTGCTATAGACCCCCCTCGGCCCCTAGCTGTGCTCTGGACACCATATGTGAACTGATTGCCCCCCATCTATCTTCAGAGCTCGTGCTACTAGGCGACCTAAACTGGGACATGCTTAACACCCCAGCCATTCTACAATCCAAGCTTGATGCCCTCAATCTCACACAAATTATTAATGAACCCACCAGGTACAACCCCAAAGCCGCAAACACTGGCACCCTCATAGATATCATCCTAACCAATGTGCCCTCTAATTACACCTCTGCTGTTTTCAACCAAGATCTCAGCGATCACTGCCTCATTGCCTGCACCCGTAATGGGTCAGCGGTCAAACGACCTCCACTCATCACTGTCAAACGCTCCCTGAAACATTTCAACGAGCAAGCCTTTCTAATCGACCTGGCCCTGGTATCCTGGAAGGATATTGACCTCATCCCGTCAGTAGAGGATGCCTGGTTATTTTTTAAAAATGCCTTCCTCTCCATCTTAAATAAGCATGCCCCTTTCAAGAAATTTAGAACCAGGAACAGATATAGCCCTTGGTTCTCCCCAGACCTGACTGCCCTTAACCAACACAAAAATATCCTGTGGCGTTCTGCATTAGCATCGAACTGCCCCCGCGATATGCAACTTTTTAGGGAAGTTAGAAACCAATACACACAGGCAGTTAGAAACGCCAAGGCTAGCTTTTTCAAACAGAAATTTGCTTCGTGCAACTCCAACTCTAAAAAGTTCTGGGACATTGTAAAGTCCATGGAGAATAAGAACACCTCCTCCCAACTGCCCACTGCACTGAGGATAGGAAACTCTGTCACCACCGATAAGCCCACTATAATTGAGAATTTCAATAAGCATTTTTCTACGGCTGGCCATGCTTTCCACCTAACTACCCCTCCTGCATTCAACAGCACTGCACCCCCCACAGCTACTCGCCCAAGCCTCCCCCATTTCTCCTTCTCCCAAATCCATTCAGCTGATGTTCTGAAAGAGCTGCAAAATCTGGACCCCTACAAATCAGCTGGGCTTGACAATCTGGACCCTTTCTTTCTAAAATTATCTGCCGAAATTATTGCAACCCCTATTACTAGCCTGTTCAACCTCTCTTTCGTGTCGTCTGAGATTCCCATAGATTGGAAAGCAGCTGCTGTCATCCCCCTCTTCAAAGGAGGTGACACTCTTGACCCAAGTTGCTACAGACCTATATCCATCCTACCCTGCCTTTCTAAGGTCTTCGAAAGCCAAGTCAACAAACAGATTACCGACTATTTTGAATCCCACCGCACCCTCTCCGCTATGCAATCTGGTTTCAGAGCTGGTCATGGGTGCACCTCAGCCACGCTCAAGGTCCTAAACGACATCGTAACCGCCATCGATAAGAAACATTACTGTGCTGCCGTATTCATTGACCTGGCCAAAGCTTTTGACTCTGTTAATCACCACATCCTCATCGGCAGACTTAGTAGCCTTGGTTTCTCAAACGATTGCGTCGCCTGGTTCACCAACTACTTCTCTGACAGAGTTCAGTGTGTCAAATCGGAGGGCCTACTGTCTGGACCTCTGGCAGTCTCTATGGGGGTACCACAGGGTTCAATTCTTGGGCCAACTCTTTTCTCTGTATACATAAATGATGTCGCTCTTGCTGCTGGTGAATCTCTGATCCACCTCTACGCAGACGACACCATTCTGTATACTTCTGGCCCTTCTTTGGACACTGTGTTAACAACCCTCCAGACGAGCTTCAATGCCATTCAACTCTCCTTCCGTGGTCTCCAACTGCTCCTAAACACAAGTAAAACTAAATGTATGCTCTTCAACCGATCGCTGCCTGCACCTGCCCGCCCATCCAGCATCACTTCTCTGGACGGTTCTAACTTAGAATTTGTGGACAACTACAAATACCTAGGTGTCTGGTTAGACTGTAAACTCTCCTTCCAGACTCACATCAATCATCTCCAATCCAAAGTGAAATCTAGAATTGGCTTCCTATTTCGCAACAAAGCATCCTTCACTCATGCTGCCAAACATACCCTCGTAAAACTGACCATCCTACCAATCCTCGACTTCGGCGATGTCATTTACAAAATAGCCTCCAATACCCTACTCAACAAGCTGGATGCAGTCTATCACAGTGCCATCCGTTTTGTCACCAAAGCCCCATATACAACCCACCACTGCGACCTGTATGCTCTCGTTGGCTGGCCTTCACTTCATCATCGTCGCCAAACACATTGGCTCCAGGTCATCTACAAGACCCTGCTAGGTAAAGTCCCCCCTTATCTCCGCTCACTGGTCACCATAGCAGCACCCACCTGTAGCACGCGCTCCAGCAGGTATATCTCTCTGGTCACCCCTAAAGCCAACTCCTCCTTTGGTCGTCTCTCCTTCCAGTTCTCAGCTGCCAATGATTGGAACGAACTACAAAAATCTCTAAAACTGGAAACACTTATCTCCCTCACTAGCTTTAAGCACCAGCTGTCAGAGCAGCTCACAGATCTCTGCACCTGTACATAGCCCATCTTTAATTGAGCCCAAACTACTACCTTTTCCCCTACTGTATTTATTTATTTTATTTATTTTGCTCCTTTGCACCATATTATTTATATTTATATTTTAACTTTTAACTTTCTTCAAACTACAAATCTACCATTCCAGTGTTTTTTCTTGCCATACTTTATTTACTTTGCCACCATGGCATTTTTTTTGCCTTTACCTCCATTATCTCACATCATTTGCTCACATTGTATATAGTCTTATTTTTTTCTACTGCATCATTGATTGTATGTTGTTTTACTCCATGTGCAACTCTGTGTTTTTGTATGTTGTCGAACTGCTTTGCTTTATCTTGGCCAGGTCGCAATTGTAAATGAGAACTTGTTCTCAACTTGCCTACCTGGTTAAATAAAGGTGAAATAAATAAAAATAAAAAGTAGGGGTAGGCTGCTTGTTGTAAAAGCAGAAATCAACAACATGGGTTTTGTCTTTATAAATGTGTATGTGCCTAACACAGGTAGAGAGAGGGGGGTTCTATTTGGGTGTCTTGTCTACCTGTCTCTCACAGGTAGCACCTGAGGAGACGCTGGTGGTTGGCGGGGACTGGAACTGTACAATGGATTTTACGAAAGACAGAAATGGGGAAGAGCCTCATTCAGTGTCAGTGGGAGTGTTAAGGGACATCATTAATCAGTTCAACCTAGTGGATGTTTGGACCACTAAACATCCCAACACAAGACATTATACATGGATGAAGGTTTTTGCGGCTAGGGTGAGTGCAGCCCGACTTAATCGGTTTTTCATGTCCAGGAATCAGAGCAATAGGCTCTTGGGCGCTACCATTCTACCAGTGGGGTTTTCAGATCACCACATAACCATGGCTTGGCTGTCTATTTCACCAGGGCCCCGGCAGGCATCCTATTGGAAGTTTAATGTAAAGCTCTTACAAGATGCCACTTTTTGCTCAGGTTTCCAGACCTTTTGGGAAAGGTGGGGGCAGCGAAGAGAGGAGTATGAGTCTCTGAGCCAATGGTGGGATGTGGGGAAAGTCCAAATTCGGCTTTACTGTCAGCAGTATACAGCTCTCTCACCCTCAGAGGCTAGGATAGTATTGGGGGAACTAGAGCGTTGTATTAATGAGATGGAGGTAGAGATGATGGGGCAAGGCAATGTAGGCCTCCAGGCTAATTTAGCTGAATTACGTAGGGACCTGGGTAGTTTTTTCCAGGTTAAAGCAAATTGAGCACTTGTAAGAGCTAGGTTCTCCATGCTCAAGGAGATGGATGCTCGCAGCTCCTTCTTCTTTGGTTTGGAAAGACAGAGCGGTGAAGCCAAGGGTAAGCATTGTCTACGGCTGTCTGATGGGCGGGTGGCCTCTGTGGTGGGAGAGATGCGGGAGCGAACTGTGTAGTTTTATACTGAGTTGTATAGGGCAGAAATGTGTGATCCTTTGTGTGCTCAGGTCTTGTTCGCAGGACTCCCTAAGCTCTCTCTGGCACAGAGGGATGAAATGGACATTCCTCTGCTGTCCCATGAACTGGCAGAGGCCGTAACCCAGGTGGGGACACCTGGGACCGGACTGGACTTCTTATGCGTGTTGCGTGAATGCGTCGCGGTCGGAGAATTGCTGATGAGCTGCCGTCGGGCGGCTCTGACTCTCCTGCCCAATAAAGGGGACTTGTGTGAACTTAAGAACTGGAGGCCTGTGGCATTGCTCTGTGCGGACTACAAGATATTTGCCAAGGTCCTCTCTAAGAGACTGAAGTCCCATCTGGACTCGATAGTACATAAGGCCCAAACTTATTGTGTACCGGGATGCTCAATCATGGACAACTTGTTCTTAATCAGGGAAATGTTGGACTTGTCGAGAGGTTCTAATGTGAACTTTCGACTGGTCTCTTTAGATCAAGAGAAGGCTTTAGATAGAGTGGACCATGAGTATCTGTTTAATGTGATGTCTGTGTTTGTGTTTGGGAAGAGTTTTTTGACCCGTGTGAAGCTGTTGTATGCTGGGGCGTCATGTATGGTCAAGGTGGGAGGGGGGCTCAGTAGGCCAGTCTGGGTGAGGCGGGGCATTAGACAAGGATGCCCTCTATCGGGGCAGTTATATACACTAGCCATTGAGCCTTTTTTGGACCTGCTACACAGGAGACTACAGGGAGTGTGCGGGACAGGCATGGGTGTGGTGACAGGCATAGCAGTGTTAGCATATGCAGATGACGTTTCTGTGATGGTCAGGGATGGTCAGGATATGCAGGCATTAGAGACTAGTCTGAAGGTGTACGAGGGAGCTTCCTCAGCTAAGGTAAACTGGGGCAAGAGCAAAGCTCTGTTATGTGGGGCATGGGGGGATAGGGTCCATCCTCTTCTTCCAGGGGGTTTGCAGTGGGGTTGTGAAGGGCTTAAAGTATTGGGGGTGTACCTGGGCTCAGAGAGGTGGGTCAGGAAGAACTGGGAGGGGCTGTCACAGGCAGTGGTGTCAAGACTGGCCAGGTGGAGGTAGCTCCTGTCCCAAGTGTCATATAGAGGGAGGGTGCTGATAATCAACAACCTGGTGGCATCTTCCCTGTGGCATAAGCTGTCTGTCCTCAACCCCCCCACCGGTCTGCTCGCAGACCTGCAACGCAAGCTGGTGGACTTTTTCTGGTTGGGCCATCACTGGCTGAGGGCGGCAGTGTTGTACATGACCGTCCACGAAGGAGGACAGAGCCTGGTGGAACTGGAGAGCAGGGTGGCTGCTTTCCGACTAAAGGCGGCACAGAGACTGCTGTACCATACTGATGTTGGCTGGAGGGAACCAGCATGCGCACTGCTGAGGAGAGCTGGCGGATTAGGGTTGGACCGGCAGCTGTTCCTCATGAAGCTGGAGAGGCTGAGTACAGCATGTCTCTCAGATTTTTACTCTGCAGTGCTGAGGGCCTGGCAGCTGCTAAGGCCCACACGAGAAGGGGGTGTGGAGCCTGGGCTGTGAGTGTGGGAGGAGCCTATCTTCCACAACCCAGCCATCCCTTTTAGATCGGTTCAGTCGGCCACCCTGCAGAGGCAACTGATGGCAGCGGGTTTACAAAGGCTAGGTGACCTGCGACTGCTGGGAGAGGAATGGTGGAAAACCCCGGAAGTCCTTGCACAACAAACAAGAATAATGTCTCTTAGGCTGCTGAAGAGATTCCTGGAGGAGGTCCAGGAGGCACTGTCTGAGCCGGTAAGGGCGGTGTTTGAGCGGCCAAAGGGGGAGGGGCCACCAATGTTTCCACCACTGCAGGTGACTGCAGAGACTGGAGATTGGCAAGGTGGTCTGGAGGACTTGTTAGATTTTAACACTCTGAGCCTGGGGGAGTTTGAAGGGGTGGGAGGTAAAGCCCTCTACAACATCTGTGTTAAGGTGAGGAACACTAGGAGCCTAACAGGAGTGAAGGCACATCAGTGGCAGGGGGTATATGGGGCGGAGCGTATGGTGGGTTTTAGATGGAGGGGGCTTTACAAACCCCCAGTACCAAAGAGGTCAGGGGACCTCCAGTGGAGGGTTCTACATGGAGCCCTGGCCACTAACAGCTGGTTGGTACGGGTTGAACCGGGAATCGGGCAGGGGTGTCCTTTCTGTGTTATGAAAGAAACTGTGATTCATGTGTTTTCTGTGTGCGCCAGGTTATAGTCATTAATGTCTCTGTTGGAATGTATGTGTGAGAGGTTGAGGGTGGTTTTTACTGTTGGGATGTTTATAATGGGGTACAGGTATTTGAATAAGGATAAGGCCAAATGTGTTTTGTTGAATTTTCTGTTTGCTCAGGCGAAGTTTGCTATTTGGCTAACAAGGAGGAACAGGGTCAAAGGTGGGGGAATAACAGACCCTTTACTATTGTTTAATGGGATGGTCTCTGCGCGCCTTAGGGTTGAGTTTGAGTTCTATAGAATGATAAAAAGTGTGGAGATGTTTCAGAAGATATGGTATGTTGAGGGTTGTCTGTATAGCTGGGGAAGATTTATTGGATATACGGTTGTAGTTATTGTGATGTGTAGTGTTTTGTATCGTGTGGTAGAGGGAAAGGTGAGTATGGTACATGTATGCAGTACAGGATATATTCTGGTGTTTTATTTTTAGGGGGGGGTGAGTTTTTTATGAAATGAGAATGTTTCATTAAAGAAAGACAAAAAGTATCTTTCTCTCTCTCTCTCTCCCCATCAGCCTACCGTGTCCAACATGTAATGTGGCATCCCCCAGCTCTAAATCTTCACCTCCTAGAACCAAACAACTTGAATTGTGTTGAAGCTATTGGATTTGGTATATTTGTATTACTATTGACTGTGGCCAGTGACACATTGCTATCGATATTTAGAGCCTGGGCTGTGGGTGAGAATGGAGAGATGTTCAGTGGGCGCACTGCAATTAGTTTGGAATTGGTTTTTATTTCAGTGCACCGGGCGCAGGCTAAATCTCAGGCCCCACACCTAAACGCCACAATTGTCACTGCAGTAAAGTGTGTGTTCAGCTGACAGGGGGAGTGAGTTACTGTGTGTGTGTGTGTGTGTGTGTGTGTGTGTGTGTGTGTGTGTGTGTGTGTGTGTGTGTGTGTGTGTGTGTGTGTGTGTGTGTGTGTGTGTGAGAGAGAGAGTGCATTTTGAGGTACTGTAGTTTCCATATTGTGTACTGTAGTTGCCGTATTGTGTGATTATTAGCTTCCTGGCTTGCCAAATGTAGTATTTTCTTTCTCAAGAGGGTTCAAAGCCACCTGTGAGAACAGAACAGTTACCTAGTGCGTAAAGCACCTCATTTAGCGTTGCAGCACTTTGTGTTTTCATTCCTCCTCCAAAGTAATAATTAATCCAGCTGAACCTGTGGCGCTAGCAAAATGTTTTCCATTTTCATTAATAGACAAGTCATTAGTACATAATGAGAGAGAATGCTGCTCTCTCCTCTCTACCCTGTGCTGTGCTGTATGTAAAGAGTGGAGCACAGAATACACAGCTGCATAACTTACTGCTAATTACTACGCTACTATGCTTTCTACTCTCCTGTTCTCTTCCTTTCTTAGAAAGAGAGAAGGCATAGGCTTTTAAAACATTTATCTTTTTGAATAATAGGTCATTGTAGGTTTTAGGGGGAGAGAGAAAAAAACAAATGTGATACCAAAAAGACATCTGTTACTAAGAGCCACTTGCTTCATTTTGTATGTGATGCTTAGAGGCAAATTGGATTGTTCCTTTAGCGTTTCCAAGGGAGACAGTTGGTTATACTTGTATTTTATACATGAGCACTGATGTGTTGCCGCTTTGTTAGACAATAGAGTGGCTATATTAAAAAGTATATTAAAAATAAAAAAATCATTCAACAATAACAGGATGATAATTACAGCACCCCTGCCTCTGCTAACAACAGTACAGCCTGACACCCATGAACACCGCACTCTCAAACGCTCCAGATTACCTCCATTCTCTGTGTGTGCTTTCAAAGAGCAAACACACTGCAAATACCATCCACTACTCTTGACACACTCCAATCCACCAAAGATTGAGGGAAAATAATGAATGTGGAAGCTGCTGAAGCAGTCACCATGTGTCTATCGGAGAACCATCGACTCTGTGGCGGTGAACTCTCATCAGCGCTGTAATTTAGAGCTTCCTGGAAAAGGTGACATCTTCCTGTTTGCGTGGGCTGCCTGCAGCCTGCTCTCTGTCAGTGGAGAATAACAGCAGCGCTGACCTTTCTCAGCAGACAAGGGGGGAAAGAGCAACATGCATTGGGTGGGATCATGACCCAACATCAGCAGCCTCTCCCTCTTGTCTTAACAAGCACACTAGCTACCGCGCCTAACACATCCAGAGACGTAGAGAGAAGACACACGCTACCTTTGTTAAAATAACTACATGAGATTGAGAATAAAAAGAGAGAGAGAGTGGGAAAACAAGTGGTCAAATGTCCTGTTATTGCCATAACAAGCATTGACATGGAGGAGAAACCTGCCTCAGCAAGCATGTAGCTGAGCTAATGAATAAACATGTAAAAAGAGAAGCAAAAGGTAAAGAGGACCTGTCTTGATACCAACAGTAATTGCCATGAGGCTGGGGGACTTACAGCAAAGTCTGTCTGCTGAAACAATCCTCCCACTATGTGCATTGACACACCCAGCCAGTGGTCTTTCACCTCAGAGACTAGCTACAACACACAAGGCAGATTTTTGGCCTTCATTAGCAAAGATGTGATTAGCATGGATGTGACATCCCAAGATCTCAATCCAGAAGGCTCGCTAATGAACTAGAACCCCTGAGTGAGGCGGTGGGATCTTCCCCCAGCAGAAGCCTGGCTAAACAGGCCTATCGTATGGCTTTGTAGGGTCTTATAGGACCAGCGATGGTCATGAGAAGCCACGACACCATCACTCAACCCTATCGCACTCATTAACTTTCAGGTCAGAGGTCAAGTGTGACCGGGGTCACCATCCGTCAATATGTGTCTTCCTGTGGGTTCATAACTGGCAGTAATGTTGTATCAACATGGCCAAGTTCACTCAGGTGGAACGAGGGTGATTAAGCAACAATAAACTGCAGTGTAGGAATTGATCCTAATTACATTAAGCTTCAATATATCAATGATGCTTAATTATCTGAGGACAGCTGCATTTGCTTATGTCCGCAGTCCTGTACATGCCCCTGACACACACACACACACACAAACACGCTTTGTCTTCCCCGATATGGTTTTCATTTGTCTTGATGAAGTGGTGATTAGCTGTGAGGATTCCTCTGTTCATGATGAGTATAAAATCAAAACCAATTTCTGTCTTTAATTAAAGTTATTCCCAGGGCAACCTCTGATAAGTCCGTAACTTAAAGAGGCCAATAGGAGACAGCTTTCCAATGCACTCTAATTCAATTACACTGTATCAGGATGTATAGGGGTACCGGTACCAACAGCAGATGGTCCTTGATCAGATATTAGAGGCTGGGCAGCCAGGTCGTATGGCCACGGGCACTCTGCCCTGCCTGGGGGGAGAATGACCCCCTCACACACACACACACACACACACACACACACACACACACACACACACACACACACACACGGCTCCAGCACCAGACGGGTGACTGTCCCAGTAACGAAATGCTATAAACATACCACCATTAAAAAGCAGCACTTTTCAATAGTCAGGGCTGTAAAGGAGAAACTTGCCCATGTTTCAGTATGGTAGCAGCTAGCAGCACTATATTATAATCAAAACACATGGAACTGGTTGCACCAGCTGCATCTCAAGTTTCCCCACTATCAACAGCATGGAGCTGGGCTGCTTCAGATAGAACCAGCTGCATTGACCACACACTGTCCTCTGGACACACACACGCATCAACAAACACATGCATGCACATATACACACACACACACACACACACACACAGACACAGACACAGATAAACGAACACACGCAGGCACACACACGCACCAACACACTTCCAGCTGCACGCTAGCTGCTGCTGCCCAGCTGTGTGCTCCTGCTGTGTGTATCGTGTGAAGCCCCAGGAAGACCCAGCTGCCCTCTCATTAAGTGCTTCTGGGAGTCAAAGACAGGAGAGGGGAATGGAGGGAGCAGAAAGGAGGGGGTGGTCACAGGAGTAGAAAGAGAAGTGGGGAGCTAGAGAGAAGGGAGCAAGGGAACATGAGAAGGAAAAGAGGGGAGAGGAGAAATCAGAGAGGAGAAGAAAGATAAATAACACGGAGGGGATGGCAAACGACAGGGAGAAAAGAGATGCAGGGAAGACGAGAGAGGGCGAAGAGTAGGAGGGAGAGAAAGAGATTCACACCCTCAGTGGTGAAAGGCTATTTTGAGGCTTCTGTCCCCTTTGGTGATGTATGCCCATAAAATGATGTCTGCAGGGCGCTCTCACTCTCATAACAAGGAGAGATAGAACCCTTCACTTCTGGACAGTCTGACTCTTTACACTCCTCCAGCAACCCTTGAAAACACAACAACCCAGCACTCCAAAGTGGCTGACTGGTGTTAGTCCTGAGAGAGATCAGTTCTCAGGGGTGTCCACAGTCTTATTTTTCTCTCACTGCTTCAATTTGATACATTCCAGCTACATCTCCATATTGCATTCCAGAGAAAGAGAGAGAGAGAGTATGCTTCTCTTGAAATGGGTTTGAAACATTATTATTCAGACCTCATGGTTTTGCTCTATGAGTTTCGGAACGACTCAGAGAAGAGATATTTGTGAGGCCACTTTTACTACACTTGAATCTAATCTCACATTCATGAACAATAACCATTTCAACAATAGCCTTGAGTAACCTACTGCAGGCAGTAAGGCAAGCCAATATAGGCCATGACTGCGTTGCAATCCTAGTTGACAGTGAATATTACTCAATTATGTTATTTATTATATTTATTTTAATTATTTTGTAGTTGTTCATAAGTAATATGCTCATTAAAATGCATAGATTTCTAGATGCATATAAATCCCTAGATGTGAATGGCTGATCAGTGTTGTAAATGTCAACACAAGTGTTCCTGTCAATGCCTGATTAGATTTTAGGTCAAGCTCAATGTTAGACCATCATCCTGTGTCGTATATCTTTCCACTATATCTTTCCAAAAGACAAGAAACAAAACATTGAACCTTCATAAACATTCATACTATTTCTGTGTCTCTCCTCTCTGAGAAAAAGGAGAACGAAAGACAAACAGAGAAAGTGGAAAAACGATATTGAGAATTACAACTTAGTCCTTTGTTTCACCACTACTTTTGGTGTCCCCGTGCATGTAATCCATATCAGGCCTGGCATTACCTGAGCTTGCATAAACCTGCTGCAGAGTAGGATAGACTGGGATCACTGTATTGACGAATAGCCTTATTTGCATAATACCCAACCACAGGAGGCTAGTAGTGGGCGTCAAAATGCCACTCACATATTCACTGGAATTTAGCCTCCAAATCAATTTAAGCCACCGGCGACACAGGCAAGAAACCAGCCAATCGATGGTCTGAGGGGAAAAAGAGCTTTACCTTTCAAACAGCTTAATATCTATCTGTATACAGGAGGCCGTCAAAGGGCTTTATTATGCAACGTATTGACGTGTGTTAAGAAGGAAAAAGTGTTTGTCATCTATCATTGTCAGCTGCTGCTGGTAAAGCAAACTATCATTACAGCACTATTTCTTTCTTCGGAAGCTTCGGAAGTCGGAAGTTCACATACACCTTTGCCAAATACATTTAAACTCAGTTTTTCACAATTCCTGACATTTAATCCTAGTAAAAATTCCCTGTTTTAGGTAAGTTAGGATCACCACTTTATTTTAAGAATGTGAAATGTCAGAAAAATAGTAGAGAGAAGGATTTATTTCAGCTTTTATTTCTTTCATCACATTCCCAGTGGGTCAGAAGTTTACATACACTCAATTAGTATTTGGTAGCATTGACTTTAAATTGTTTAACTTGGGTCAAACATTTCGGGTAGCCTTCCACAAGCTTCCCACAATTTTGGGTGAAATTTGGCCCATTCCTCCTGACAGAGCTGGTGTAACTGAGTCAGGTTTGTTGGCCTCCATGCTCACACACACTTTTTCAGTTCTGCCCACAAATTTTCTATGGGATTGAGGTCAGAGCTTTGTGATGGCCACTCCAAAACCTTGACTTTGTTGTCCTTAAGCCATTTTGCCACAATTTTGAAAGTATGCTTGGGGTCATTGCCCATTTGGAAGACCCATTTGCGACAAAGCTTTAACTTCCTGACTGATGTCTTGAGATGTTGCTTCAATATATCCACATCATTTTCCTACCTCATGATGCCATCTATTTTGTGAAGTGCACCAGTCCCTCCTGCAGCAAAGCACACCCACAACATGATGCTGTCACCCCCATGCTTCACGGTTGGGATGGTGTTCTTTGGCTTGCAAGCCTCCCCCTTTTTCCTCCAAATGTTACGATGGTCATTATGGCCAAACAGTTCTATTTTTGTTACATCAGACCAGAGGACATTTCTCCAAAAAGTACGATTTTTGTCCCCATGTGCAGTTGCAAACCGTAGTCTGGCTTTTTTATGGGGGGTTTGGAGCAGTGGCTTCTTCCTTGCTGAGCGGCCTTTCAGGTTATGTTGATATAGGACTCGTTTTACTGTGGATATAGATACTTTTGTACCTGTTTCCTCCAGCATCTTCACAGGGTCCTTTGCTGTTGTTCTGGGATTGATTTGCACCTTTCGCATTAAAGTATGTTCATCTTTAGGAGACAGAACGTGTCTCCTTCCTGAGCGGTATGATGGATGCTTGGTCCCATGGTGTTTATACTTGCGTACTATTGTTTGTACAGATGAACGTGGCGTTTGGAAATTGCTCCCAAGGATGAACAAGACTTGTGGAGGTCTACAATTTTTTTCTGAGGTCTTGACTGATTTCTTTTGATTTTCCCATGAGCAAAGAGGCACTGAGTCAAGCAAAGAGGCACTGAGTTTGAAGGTAGGCCTTGAAATACATCCACAGGTACACCTCCAATTGACTCAAATGATGTCAATTAGCCTATCAGACGTTTCTAAAGCCATGACATAATTCTCTGGAATTTTCAAGCTGTTTAAAGGCACAGTCAACTTAATGTATGTAAACTTCTGACCCACTGCAATTGTGATACAGTGAATTATAAGTGAAATAATCAGTTATTATACAATTGTTGGAAAAATTACTTGTGTCATGCACAAAGTAGATGTCCTAACCGACTTGCCAAAACTATAGTTTATTAACAAGAAATTGGTGGAGTGGTTGAAAAATGAGTTTTAATGACTTCAACCTAAGTGTATGTAAACTTCCGACTTTTTATATATATACGCTACAGTTCAAAAGTTTGGGGTCACTTAGACATTTCTTTGTTTCCATGAAAACATACATGAAATGAGTTGCAAAATGAATAGGAAATATAGTCAAGACGTTGACAAGGTTATAAATAATGATTTTTATTGAAATAATAATTGTGTCCTTCAAACTTTGCTTTCATCAAAGAATCCTCCATTTGCAGCAATTACAACCTTGCAGACCTTTGGCATTCTAGTTGTCATTTTGTTGAGGTAATCTGTAGAGATTTCACCCCATGCTTCCTGAAGCACCTCCCACAAGTTGGATTGGCTTGATGGGCACTATGTACCATACGGTTAAGCTGCTCCCACAACAGCTCAATAGGGTTGAGATCCGGTGACTGTGTTGGCCACTCCATTATAGACAGAATACCAGCTGACTGCTTCTTCCCTAAATAGTTCTTGCATAGTTTGGAGCTGTGCTTTGGGTCATTGTCCTGTTGTAGGAGGAAATTGGCTCCAATTAAGCGCCGTCCACAGGGTATGGCATATCGTTGCAAAATGGAGAGATAGCCTTCCTTCTTCAAGATCCCTTTTACCCTGTTCAAATCTCTCACATTACCACCACCAAAGTACCCCCAGACCATACATTAACATTTTAGTCATTTAGCAGACACGCTTATCCAGAGCGACTTACAGTAGTGAATGCATACATTTCATAAATTTTTTCTCCATACTGGTCCCCCCATGGGAATCGAACCCACAACCCTGGCATTGCAAACACCATGCTCTACCAACTGAGCCACACGGGACCACCATCACATTGCCTCAACCATAGTTGACAGATGGTGTCAAGCACGCCTCCAGCATCTTTTCATTTTTTCTGTCTGCGTCTCACGAATGTTCTTCTTTGTGATCCGAACACCTCAAACTTAGATTTGTCTGTCCATAACACTCCCAATCTTCCTCTGTCCAGTGTCTGTGTTCTTTTGCCCATCTTAATCTTTCCTTTTTATTGGCCAGTCTGATATATGGCTTTTGCTTTGCAACTCTGCCTAGAAGGCCAGCATCCCGGAGTCACCTCTTCACTGTTGACTCCTTGTTCTATTCTGGTTAGAGCCAATTTGCGCTGTTCTGTGAAGGGAGTAGTACACAGCGTTGTGCGAGATTTTCAGTTTCTTGGCAATTTCTCGCATGGAATAGCCTTCATTTCTCAGAACAAGTATAGACTGACGAGTTTCAGCAGAAAGTCTTTTGTTTCTGGCCATTTGGAGCCTGTAATCGAACCCACAAATGCTGATGCTCCAGATACTCAACTAGTCTAAAGAAGGCCAGTTTTATTGCTTCTTTAATTAGCACAACAGTTTTCAGCTGTGCTAACATAATTGTGAAAGGGTTTTCTAATGATCAATTAGCCTTTTAAAATGATCAACTTGGATTAGATAACACAACATGCCATTAGAACACAGGAGTGATGGTTGCTGATAATGGGCCTCTGTACGCCTATGTAGATACTCCATAAAAAATCAGCCGTTTCCAGCTACAATAGCCATTTCCAACATTAACAATATCTACACTGTATTTTTGATCAATTTGCTGTTATTTTAATGAACAAAAAATGAGCTTTTTCTTCAAAAACAAGGACATTTCTAAGTGACCACAAACTTTTGAATTGCACTCAAGGCCATAAACAAACAGGAAAACGCAAATGTTAAATGTGCAACCAGAGGAAATAAAAACGTGAGACCCCCTTTAATCCACACACAGAAACACGTACAAAGCTCGCCCTCCATTTGGCAAATCTGACCATAATTCTATCCTCCTAATTTCTGTTTACAAGCAAACACTAAGACAGGAAGCACCAGGGACTCGGTCATTTAAGAAGTGGTCAGATGACGCAGATGCTAAGCTACAGGACTGTTTTGCTAGCACAGACTGGAATTTGTTCCGGGATTCTTCTGATGGCATTGAGGAGTACACAACATCAGTCACTGGCTTCATCAATAAGTGCTTCAATGATGTTGTCCCCACATTGACCATACGTACATACCCCAACCAGAAGCCATGGATTACAGACAACATCTGCAGTGAGCTAAAGGGTAGAGCTGCCGCTTTCAAGGAGCGGGACTCTAACCCGGACGCTTATAAGAAATCCCCTCAGACGAACAATGAAACAGGCAAAGCGTCAATACTGGATGTGTCAGGGCTTGTTAGCTATAACAGACTACAAAGGAAAACACAGCCGTGAGCTGCCCAGTGACACGAGCCTACCAGACAAGCTAAATTACTTCTATGCTCGCTTCGAGGCAAGCAACACTGAAGCATGCATGAGAGCATCAGCTGTTCTGGACGACTGTGTGATTACTATCTCCGTAGCCGATGTGAGTAAGACCTTTTAACAGTTCAACAATCACAAGGCCGCAGGGCCAGACGGATTACCAGGACGTGTGCTCCGAGCATGCGCTGACCAACTGGCAAGTGTCTTCACTGACATTTTCAACCTGTCCCTGACTGAGTCTGTAATACCAACATGTTTCAAGCAGACCACCAGACCACCACGTCTGTATCCATGAAGTGCTTAAAATGGCTGGTCATGGCTCACATCAACACCATTATCCCAGAAACCCTAGTCCCGCCCCAATTTGCATACCGCCCCAACAGATCCACAGATGATGCAATCTCTATTGCACTCCACACTGCCCTTTCCCACCTGGACAAAATGAACACCTACCTGAGAATGCTATTCATTGACTACAGCTCAGCGTTCAACACCATAGTGCCCTCAAAGCTCATAAATAAGCTAAGGACCCTGGGCCACTCCCAGGTGGTAAGGGTTTGTAACAACACATCTGTCACACTGATCCTCAACACGGGGTCCTTCGGGGGTGCATGCTCAGTCCCCTCATGTACTCGCTGTTCACCCACGACTGCATGGCCAGGCACGACTCCAACACCATCATTAAGTTTGCCGATGACACAACAGTGGTATGCCTGATCATCGACAAGACAGCCTATAGGGAGGAGGTCAGAGACCTGGTTGTGTGGTGCCAGGATAACAACCTCTCCCTCAACGTGATCAAGATAAAGGAGATGATTGTGGACTACAGGAAAAGGAGGACCGTGCACATCCCCATTCTCATTGATGGGGTTGTAGTGGAGCAGGTTGAGAGCTTCAAGTTCACTGGTGTCCACATCACCAACAGACTATCATGGTTCAAACACACCAAGACAGTCGTGAAGAGGGTACAACAAAGCCTAATCCCCCTCAGGAGACTGAAAAGATTTGGCATGGGTCCTCATATCATCAAAACGTTCTACAGCTGCACCATCGAGAGCATCCTGACTGGTTGCATCATTGCCTGGTATGGCAACTGCTCGGCCTCTGACCGCAAGGCACTACAGAGGGTAGTGCGTACAGCCCAGTACATCTCTGGGGCCAAGCTTCCTGCCATCCAGGACCTCTATACTAGGCGTTGTCAGAGGAAGTCCCTAAAATATTGTCAAAGACTCCTGCCACCCTAATCATAGACTGTTCTCTCTGCTACCGCGCGGTACCGGAGTGCCAAGTCTAGGTCCAAAAGGCTTCTATACAGCTTCTACCCCCAAGCCATAATTCTCCTGAACAGCTAATCAAATTTACATTTACATATTACCTAAATTACTATCCTGTGCCCCTGCACATTGACTCTGTACCGGTACCCCCTGTTTAAAGCCTCGCTACTGTTATTTTACTGCTGCTCTTTAACTATTTGTTATTTTTACTTAACACTTATTTTTCTTAAAACTGCGTTGTTGGTTAAGGGCTTGTAAGCATTTCACTGTAAGGTGTACACCTGTTGTATTCAGCGCATGTGACAAATAAAATTTGATTTGATCTATTTTTCTCTCCTTCTCCCTCCCATCTCTCTCTCTGTGGGAATGGTAGATAAGGCCTGGGAAGGTTGTTAGGAGGGAGACAGACAGGCATGCAAGCAGCCCCCTGATAAAGGGTGCTTGCCAGAACCTCTCTATCTGGCATGCTCTCTCCCTCTCTTTTAGTTGTAATTGAAGGTGGTTGAATTTACTCTGTTGGCCTGCGTCAACAGAGTCTCATGTTCAATTATTGAGCATGACAAAATTTGTTTGAAAGGTTAGTGCTCTTTCCCATGTTTTCCTATATCCCTTTCATTGAGGGATTGGCGGGATATAACAAGCTTCAGATAGAAGTCTTACTGTTTCATTCTAGATGTGTAGACCTTTTATCAACTGCACTCATGGCTACACGGTTTCTCCAATGGAGACGGCAGAGTTGGCATGATAGGATGTGGTATGGCACCAGAACATGCCAACACCAACTGTACCAGTTTGCAGAGGATTTCCTCTCCAGCGAGGGCCATCCCACTGCTGTGAAGCTACAGTAACAGACAGTCAGACCCATGTAATAACGAGCTGGGCAATATTGGCCCAAATCCTCCTGAACACCTCACCAAACAAAAAGCAGCAAGCCGTTAACTTCCACCCAATCCCACGCCGCGCTGCTTTGATCTACACCGACGCCACAATGGAGGCCATTTTTATTATTTTTTTCTGGCAATTAGGCAAAGCAGCAGATTATCTCCCTTTCAGCCCAACCTCTCTCGCTAATCCACCCGTATTCAATTATTACAGTCCTCCCCTGTCTGCGGCTGTTTGGGCTTCTAGCTCGTCCGGCCAGTACACAAATGCGTTTAAGGATTTGGACTTCCGAGATTGCAACAGAAGAATGTATTTATTTTCACATTCCTCATGACTTTTCAAGTCTATTAAATAAAAATGAAACTTTGGGAGCTTCCAAACAGTGTTGTGGTAAATATTTTATGAGAACAATAAGGTAAATGTCCCCTCTGTTGTCGTGACACTTAAAACAAGAGTGCCTCTACAACCCTCCCACTAAAAATGTGTCATGTTTTCATCCCCAAAAGAATGTGGATTGTGTTCTCACAAAGCCAAGATGTTATTGCTTTACTTATTCAAAATCTCCACTCACAGTAACTTATATGATGCAGTTGACTGGGAATTTCATGCATTCTCTGCTCTTCACTCTCTAGGCCTCCATTTCTTTGTCTTGGTGGGATAGATCAGAAAGAATCTCCTTCTGTCAGTCTCTTCTTCTCTCTTTCTCCACCTCTCTTCCCCTCTCTCCATCTTACTCCCTCCCTCCCTCTCAGGATGGTTGAAAGGCAGCAGTACTGCGTGTGTGTGTGTGTTGAAGTGGAGTGGTTGTGCTGTTGGAGGGCTGAGATGAAAGACCCCCTGACTGTGTTCTAACGGCCCCCTTCTGTTTACCCTCCTGGGCCACGACGTTGTTCCCCTCCCAGCGAATCACTGACTGCTGCTGTCATCTCCGCCATTTGATATGTCTCAGAGACAACAGCCTGTCAACCGCTAACACACTCCTCTCTTTTCTCTCTCCCTTTCATCTACAGATTCCACCGTGTCATCTCCGAAAGGTAAAGCAACACACAATCAGTCACCTGTGTCCCTCCGCTGTTTGAGACGTGGTGTGTGTGTGTGTGTGTGTGTGTGTGTGTGTGTGTGTGCAGCAGCAGCTGTGTGTTTGTTCTCAACTACTGTTTATCATCACTTATACCTAAGGTGTTGGCGATTTGTGTCGCTGATAACATGGTTCCCATACACCCACCCATACATTATAGCCAATAGCATTGCTCCATACATTACATTAGTAATATATAATCCACACTATTTGCATCACTGATGACTCAGACTCTCTGTGACCCTCATCACTTATGGCAGTGTTCCCCAACTCCAATCCTCCAGTTCCCCCAACAGTACATATTTTTGTTGTAAACCTAGACAAGCACACATCATTCAACTCATCGAGGGCTTAGTTGACAAGTTGAATCAGGTGTGCTTCTCTAGGGTTACAACACAAATGTGTGCTGTTGAGGGTACTGGAGGACTGGAGTTGGGAAACACTGGGTCATAGCATGTACTGTAGGTAAAGCCTTGTGTATGTTAATGTGTGGGTGGACAGCAGAGAGAGTGATTGTGTTTCTCAGTATACCTGGGAGGTGGGGTAGGGTTGGTTGGTGGGAGGGGCAGGGCTGTCTGTCGGGCTGTTTTGATGGGGGGGATAATGATCAGAGTAGAAGCTGACATTGTGAATAGCTCCGGGGGGCTCGTTCTGAGTGGCAGCACGGTGCAGGTATATGCATCAGGACGTTTCATCCCTTTACTCTGTGTAATGAAGATGACGGCGGGGGGGCGTGTCATAGCCCACATCCTGTGTTATTGCACCGGTGGAGAGGACAATATACAATCAGTCGTGCTACTTTACAGTAATGAAGATATTGTTGTTTTTACTGCAGTAGTGTGGAGGGAGGCAGCATCTTTTTTTCCTCAAGAGGGAATATTGTCTTGGTAACTCCTTAACATATTGTGACACACACTGACTAAGTATACTCACACATACCGTACACTGCGTCTACTGTACATAGCCATATCGGCAATGTGCTTGATACCCTCACAAAATGCACGTGTTTGATACACACACAGTAACACACACGTGCACACACACGCACACATTCACACACTGGTTTTCTTTGTATGTGTGTGCTTTGTGCATGTGAGTCTATGCATGTGTGTGTCGGCATTTGTGTGTGTTCGTGCGTGCGAGTCTGAACGTGTGTGTGTGTGGGAGAGTCTGCACACGTGTGTGTTGTCAGGCGGCTCTATAAAGCTAAGTGACATGTGGTGCGGCTGCACTGTGTAGTCTGATGAATGTTGAGTAGGAACAGAGGCTGGTGTGGTGTACATCATCTCTCTCTGCTGAAGGAGAGACACATAAATAAGGCCATCCACTGCACCCTGTGTGTGTCCCTGTGTGTGTGTGTGTTTGTGTGTGGCATACAGGCAGATACACGCCTTATTTTAACACACTCCCCTTGTCCCTCAAACATTTACCCAGCGCACTCAAATACCCACACATAGCTGTATAGAGGGATGGGTAACTATTCATTCACACACAGTGAGTTATGGAGGGATTTACAGATATGACAACACCATCGGTACTGAGGAGCCTTTGGGCCTTGAACTGAGGATAAGACATAGGGTCTCATATCTCTCTCTCTCCTATCGTCTTCTCTCCTTGTCTCTCGCTCCTGTGTATGTGTGTGTTATACCCCTGTAAGGGGGAAATATAGAAATAAATCACACAGAGGTTTAACTTCGGCTTCAAGTGACTTGTAATGAGTGAGCTGGGAAGCCCTGTGCGCCCTTATAGGAATTCTTAGGTATAACCAGTCAGATCAAACAGACGTCACTAGAGCACACAGATGGTATTATTAACATTAAGATAACTGAATAGCTTATTGGTACACATTATAATGCTGTATTATTATATTGTTATTATTAAGGGACATTTCATTATATCACGTGTGAGCATGTGTGTTGGCAGTGTCAACCACTCATCAACCCTGCCCCCTCCTGAGTGGCAAAGTTACAGTTTTGACTTACATCTTCCTGAAAATCTATGGGAAGACTTGAAAATTGCTGTCTAGCCGTGATCCACAACATTTTGACAGGGCTTGAAGAATTTTGAAAAGAATAATGGGCAAATCAAATCAAACTTTATTTGCCACATGCACCCAATACAACAAGTGTAGACTTTACCGTGAAATGCTTCCTTACAAGCCCTTAACCTCTACGGGCCACGGGGGCAGTATTGAGAATTTTGAAAAAAATATGTGCCCATTTTTAACTGCCTCCTACACCAACTCAGAAGCTAGGATATGCATATTATTAACACATTCGGATAGAAAACACTCTGAATTTTCTAAAACAGTTTGAATGGTGTCTGTAAGTATAACAAAACTCATATTGCAGGCAAAAACCTGTGAAAAATATATTTAAAAAAATGAGAATTTTGTGACTGTACTATTTAGTGTCATTGTTTTAAAGATACCACAGTGAGAAAGGATTCAGTTCGCAACTCCTACGGCTTCCACTAGATGTCAACGATCTTTAGAAAGTTGTTTGAAGCATCTGTGATGAATACAGACCGAATTAGAAAGCTTACAAGTTGACACGTCATCACTTCATTTTTTGCGCCTGCGCATGAATCTGAGAAGAGTGTCTTTGTCATAATCGTTTATTCTAGACACTTGATAGGTTGTGTGAAAATATTACTGATGTTTACTGATGTTTCACGTTAAAAATGGACCAAAAGATTAATGCTAAACAACGTTTGACATGTTTGAACAAACATAAATAGATTATTTACTAGGTTTTTTTTAGCTTTTCGGCGTGACTTTACACTGCCCACCTCATTTTGTGGGAGCCTACTGAACGCTAACTATTTGGACATAAATTATGAACTTTGTCAAAAGAAGCCACATTTGTTCTGGACCTGGGATCTCTGGCAGCGCCTTCTGATGGAGATAATCAAAGGTAAGGGGATATTTAGAATGTTATTATCGATATTAGATGATGCTAATGCTAACGGTTTAGCTTAGCTTAGCTTATAGCTTAGCTTATGTTGTTAGCATAGTACCCAGTTTATAGCAAAATGTGATTTCCCAGTAAAGTTATTTTGAGATCTGGCCATTCGGTAGCAATTACGAGATGATAATATATTATTCTTTGAATGACAATATTATAATTTACCAATGTTTTCGAATAGTAATTCCGTGATTTGTAATGCTGGATTCACTGGGAGCATTCGAGCCGAAAAAAATTCTGAATTTCACCGCGACTGTAAATGCTGTTTTTGGATATAAATATGAACTTGATGGAACTAAAAATGCATGTATTGTCTAACATAATGTCCTATGAGTGTCATCTGATGCAGATTGTCAAAGGTAAGTGCATAATTCTAGCTAGTTTTCTGTCTGTTGATGCCCTTCTTTGAATTGGCTAAACATTACACGCAGCTATTGTCAATGTACTCTCCTCACATAACCTAACTTTATGCATTCTCCGTAAAGCCTCTGAAAATCGGACAGCGTGGTTAGATTTAGGAGATATATCTTTCAAATGGAGGAAAATAGTTGATTATTTGATTATTTGAAATGATTACTCTTGCAGTTTTGAATTCCCCGCCATGGTCACATGACAATGAATCCCAATACCGGGATAAGATCCTGCCCCTGGCCTCAACAGTGCAGTTCAAGAAGAAGAAAATATTTACCAAGTAGGCTAAAATAAAAAGTAACACAATATGAATAACAATAACGAGGCTATAAACAGGGGGCACCGGTACCGAGTCAGTGTGCAGGGGTGCAGGCTAGTTGAGGTAATCTGTACATGTAGGTGGGGGTGAACAAACAGCGAGTAGCGGCATTAAACAAGAAGGGGGGGGTGTCAATTTTAAATTGCCCGGTGGCGATTTTGATGAATTGTTCAGCAGTCTAATGGCTTCGGGGTAGAAGCTGGTGAGGAGCCTTTTGGTTGGCGCTTGGCGGTACCGCTTGCCGTGCGGTAGCAGAGAAAACAGTCTACAACTTGGGTGACTGGAGTCTCTAACAACTTTATGGGCTTTGCTCTGATACCGCCTATTATATCGCACTACCCTCTGTAGCGCCTTACGGTCAGATGCCGAGCAGTTGCCATACCAGCCGGTGATACAACCGGTCAGGATGCTCTCGATGGGATGGTGCAGCTGTAGAACCTTTTGAGGATCTGGAGGCCCATGCCAAATCTTTTCAGTCTCCTGAGGGGGAAAAGGTTTTGTCATGCCCTCTTCACGACTGTCTTGGTATGTTTGGACCATGATAGTTTGTTGGTGATGTGGACACCAAGGAACTTTAAACTCTCGACCCGCTCCACTACAGTCCCGTCGATGTTAATGGGGGCCTGTTCGGCCT
This sequence comes from Salmo trutta, assembly GCF_901001165.1. Lineage (NCBI taxonomy): Eukaryota > Metazoa > Chordata > Actinopteri > Salmoniformes > Salmonidae > Salmo > Salmo trutta. The sequence goes on from NC_042986.1 coordinate 26,329,612, forward strand.
GCCTTTTCTTGTAGTCCACGATCAGCTTCTTTGTCTTGCTCACATTGAGGGAGAGGTTGTTGTCCTGGCACCACACTGCCAGTTCTCTGACCTCCTCCCTATAGGCCGTCTCATCATTGTCGGTGATTAGGCCTCCCACTGTTGTGTCATCTGCAAACTTAATGAGGGTGTTGGAGTCGTGTTTGGCCATGCAGTCGTGGGTGAACAGAGAATACAGGAGGGAACTAAGCACACACCCCTGAAGGGCCCCAGTGTTAAGGATCAGCGTGGCAGACGTGTTGATGCCTACTCTTACCACCTAGGGGTGGCCCGTCAGGAAGTCCAGGATCCAGTTGCAGAGGGAGGTGTTTAGTCCCAGAGTCCTTAGCTTAGTGTGTCACGCCCTGACCTTAGAGATCCCTTTTATTCTCTATTTGGTTAGGTCAGGATGTGACTAGGGTGGGAAATCTATGTTTTCTATTTCTTTGTTGGCCGGGTATGGTTCTCAATCAGAGGCAGCTGTCTATCGTTGTCTCTGATTGGGGATCATACTTAGGCAGCCTTTTTTCCCACCTTTGTTTGTGGGATCTTGATTTTGTATTGCTGCTGTGTAGCCTGCAGAACTTTACATTCGTTTTTGTATTTTGTTGTTTTGACGGTGTTCATTTTAAAATAAAGTAAAATGTTGACCAACCACGCTACACCTTGGTCTCATTCCAACAACGAGCGTAACATAGTGATGGTGTTGAATGCTGAGCTGTAGTCGATGAACAGCATTCTCACATAGGTGGTCCTTTTGTCCAGGTGAGAAAGGGCAGTGTGGAGTGCGATTGAGATTGCGTCATCTGTGGATCTGTTGGGGCGGTATGCGAATTGGAGTGGGTCTAGGGTGTCCAGGAGGATGCTGTTGACGTGAGCCATGACCAGCCTTTCAAAGCACTTCATGGCTACCGACGTGAGTGCCACAGGGCAGTAATCATTTAGGCAGGTTACCTTCACTTCCTTGGGCACAGGGACTATGGTGGTCTGCTTGAAACATGTATGTATTACAGACTCGGTCAGGGAGATGTTAAAAATGTCAGTGAAGACACTTGAAAGTTGGTCCAAGCATGCTTTGAATACACGTCCTGGTAATCCGTCTGGCCCAGCGGCTTTGTGAATGTTGACCTGTTTAAAGGTTTTGTTCACATCGGCTACCGAGAGCGTTATCACACAGTCATCCAGAACAGCTAGTGCTCTCATGCATGCTTCAGTGTTGCTTGTCTCGAAGCGAGCACAAAATGCATTTGGCTCATCTGGTAGGCTCGCGTCACTGAGCAGCTCGCGTCTGGGTGGTGTATTCCTCAATGCCATTTGAAGAATCCCGGAACATATTCCAGTCTGTGCTCGCAAAACAGTCCTGTAGTGTAGCATACGCGTCATCTGACCACTTCCGTATTGAGCCAGTCACTGGTACCTCCTGCTTTAGTTTTTGCTTGTCAGCAGGAATCAGGAGGATCGAATTGTGGTCAGATTTGCCTGCCGGTGAAAGCAGGCAAATGAAAGCAGGCAGGCAAATCCTATCCTTCTCGTCCGACTCGTTAAAGGAAAAAGTTTCTTCCAGTCCGCAGTGAGGAATCGCTTTTCTGATGTCCAGAAGCTATTGTCGATCATAAGAGACAGTAGCAGCAACATTATGTACACAATAAGTTCAAAAAATAAGTTACACAAAACGCAAAAAAAAACACAAAATTGCACAATTGGTTGGGAGAATGTAATACGTCAGCCATGTTCTTCGGCGCCATCTTTTCATATTGCACAGTCCAGGTGTGCAAAGCTCTTATAGACTTACCCAAGTAGACAGCTACAATCAATGCCAATATCTGTTGACTCAGTGAGCTGAATACTTATGCAACGACTATATTTTAGTTATTACATTTGAGTATTTTGTATTACTGAGTATTTTGTGTAGATTGATTTTTGTCCACTTTGTAACACAAAAAAATGGGAAGAAATCCAATGTGTCTTAATACTTTTGCAAGGCAGTGTAGCTTAAACAGAAGAAGCCTTGTTGTCTCACAAGAACAGAAGTCTATTGTCCCTAGCAGTGTGTGCTATTTCAGTATTTGAATGACCTCTACACTTCGTTCACTAGGACCATGTTAGACAGGCCCCTCATTATAGTCCAAGCTTCAACCTCAGCTCACCTCGACACACTCAGCACCTCGACACACTCAGCATCTCAACAGCCTTTCTCTGACATTTCTCTCTATATCTTATCTCTCCTTTTCTATCGTACTCTCTCTCTATCTCTGTCTCCCCACACTATCTCTATTTATTGCTTGCTCTCTTTCACTCTCTCTCTCTCTGTCTCCATTTCCCCTCTCTTTCTTGCTGCCAAATTAAGTATATTTATGGCACCTGTGCTGGAAAAACAGTCTCCAGGAGATGTTCCTCTAATTTCATTTTCAAAATGCCAGTGATAAATTTATCAAATGGGCCGAATCGAATCGGAGACTCAAGCAGGCCCATCAGTCATGGCCCGTCCTCGGGGAGCTGTGGGCATAGTTAAACTGGCCAAAACCCTACACTGGCAGGAGAAAAAGAAGGAGTGAGGGAGGGAGAGATAGAGAAGGAGAGAGCGATAGGGAGAGGTGGTGGCAGGAGGAGAGGGGGAGTGTAAGAAGGGAAAGGGAGAACGATGCTGTAGAGAACAAAAAAAGAGGAATGACTCTACGTCACTAACTCGCCATCAACAAAATGGCTTTGCATTCACTTTTTTGCAGAAATGTACATTTACAGAACTCTCTGGGGAATATAAGGGCTTGTTCCTCTGTTTGTGCGTGTTTGTGTGTGTCCGTGCTTGCATGCATGTATGTATTTCTGTGTTTCTGCACACATTTGTGTCTGTTTGAACTGCAGAGGTCAAAGCTAATTCTCCAACACAGCAAAGCCTCACGGGGGAAGCCGGGCTAAGTACTCAGTCTGCCGATGGACCAGTGTGATAATTGATTAATCACAACAGAAGTTAATTGATTCTGCTGCTCATCGCTCTGCTGCAGAAAGCCTCCTTCATTCAAACAGCACACAGAGTTTTATCCCTCCCTGGCCTCACTGGCCTCTGAGAGCTGAAGGTTCACACGCTCCATGCCCTCTTTATACCTCTCTGTCACTTTCTCTTCCTTCACTACCCCACTCTCACACTTCAAACTTCCTTCTCTCTCTCTCTCTCTCTCTCTCTCTCTTCCTTCACCCCACTATAGTCTCTTCCTTATCTTTCACATCCCCTCAGACTCTTTAGCTCCTTTTGTCTTCTCTTCTTTCTTTGTTTGTTTCCCCTCTCGATCCTCCTCCTCCCCCTCTCGTTCTCAGTGCATTTATCTTTGTCTGTGTCTCTGTGCGGGCTAAGCTAGGCGTGAACATGGTAAAGCAGCTTAGCACTAACAGGGCTAATGAAGCCAGGGCCCCGGGTCCCTGTAAAGGAGATCAATGCTCCTACTCTGCCGGCTCTGTGGAGCCTGTCAGCATTTAATGATTAGACAAAACAGTCATGCGGCCCGCAAACTAGCAGACAGACACTCTGATATGTGGTAATACTACAATGCTACCAAACACATGCCCATGTATGTGGGTAGGCAGACAGTCAGGCACGTACGCACACACACACAAGCACACACACACCCTCCACCCACTCTCAGCCGAGCACCCAGCACCCCAGTCTGTTCTGATTGATGATTCCAACATGGCATCAAGGAGAGATTTGAGACAAAACTAATGACAGAGAGATTTACAGAGAGAGAGAGAGAGAGAGAGAGAGAGCCCACTGGGCACAGACTAGTTGAATCAACGTTGTTTCCACGTGGAATAGAGGTTGAATTGACGGTGCTCTGTTTACTGTGTTCTGCTCAGAGCAGGAGAGGAGAGGAGAAACAGCAGCAGGCTGGTAGGTTGGCAGGTTTTATCTGTGAGATATAGCCCTCTCCTGGTTGACTACACTCTACATGTAAACAGCTCTTCACATCCTGGTGATGAGATGCAGGTTGGCATTTATTGTCAGGAATCTTGTCCTGGAGGCAGCTCTGCAGAGTGGTCACCATCTGGCACAGCCAGAAAGTCATAAAGTTTGATTTTAAACCTAACCTTAACTCTAACCTTAACCACTCTGCTAACCCTAATGCCTAACCCTAACCTTGAATTGAGTAAATAAGATCCTTTTTGTTTTCATACATTTTTACTATATAGCCAATTTTGACTTTGCAGCTGGCCCATCTAGCAGAAATCGCTCAGTTCTCCCTCCAGGGCAAGATTCACGACAGTAAACGTCAACCTGCTGATGGGACGTGTTCTGGGTTTTATGATTTTGACAGGTCAGGTATTTGTCCTACTTCCTGAAACATTACTGGAGGATCTAAGATCTGATCCCTCTAACCTCCCTTCAGGTTATATTAAAGTTATATCAGAATTCAGCAGAGAGTGCATAGAGTCTGTGTGTGTATAGAAGTCAGTGTGAGAGTGTGTTTGTTTGTGTGTTTAAATGCTAATGCAGAGGACGACGAGGAGAATGATAGGGTCAACAAGCTACCTCTCTGACGGAGTGATAGGAGGACTCGCCCGGACTCGCCCGGTTAACTTACACAGGGAGCAGAGTGATCCACAAGCCTCCACAACACTGCCAGCATATAATCTCTTTCTCTCTTGTCTTCTCTATTATCTTCGTTATCTCTTATATACTGCTATTTTCATTTCTACCACCTTGCATTCCATTCCTATATCATGTTGTTACATTACTTTGTTTATCTCTCTACTTTTCTCTTAGATCCTCCAGTTCTCTCTCTATTTATCTTTCTCATCATCCCCTTCAGATGGCAAGTTCTCTAGCCATCAGTCTTGGATAGCAGTGTTTATGTGGTAGATTATCAAGCATTTAGGATGGCTTAGTGTAGCCATCAATCTTCAACAGAAGGCTTAACAAGTAATGTATCTTATTTCAAGTAACTGTATTTAACCTGCATGATACTGTATTAATCGTCTTATTAAGGTACAATGTCTTGAAATAAGTATCTTGAAATAATTTTTTGGGTTAAAATAAGCTATATTATCTGCAAATGATGTCAGATAAATTAGCTTGGTAAAATATATATATATTTAGGCTCGCTTGGATTTCACTTTTTGCAGTGTTACTGTTCGATCTTCCTCTCAGAAGACCCTGCCTCTGGCGCAGCCGAAGAAACCGTGTTTAAATTAAATGCACGCACACTTCTACCAACATGTGGGCAACTCTCCAAGTCTCTCACCTAGCCACTTGCCAAGAGGAGCCTGCCTAGCTGCAAAATATAAAATAAAAAATAAATAAACCTCATAGAGATCCTTCTGCAGGTGAAGCTGTTATGGTTGAATTAGGATGTGTGGACACGTCCTGGCTGTGTTACCGCTGTGTGCTGTTCTGTTGTGTGCTCACTGTGCTGCTCGGTTGTTGATCCTCCTCAGGATCCCTGAGACGAGAGATAGCAGGACTGATTATTTTGGCTTGTTTGTTTTGATCCTGTATCGAGGCCCTGAAATAGAGGGGTCAGCACATGTCTGACTCTGCTAAAACCATCCCCTCGTACCCAGATAATAAAGTCCAACGCTGGCAGGATTTAAGTGCCACCCTCTACACGGTCACCACAGACCACTGTGGAGCTGAAGGAGATGGTTATGATGATCAAGTCACACCTGTGTGACGGTAAGGAGTTTAGAGGGAAATGACTGCGGTCTGACAGGCTGTTTTTGGGGTGAGACCCGTGGTGTGTTTTGTGAGCTTGGCTACCTCATGGCTCTAGTGTTTCAGACTCGGATGGAGATCCACACGTACACACACACACACACACACACACACATACACACACACACCGACAAACACACAGAACCTCACCAGACGTATATCTCCTCCTCATTAAGCCTCTCTGAGCCCGCCTGCTTCTGACAGAAACAGCAAAGAAAGAAAAGTAATAAGAAATGGAGGAATAGAGACAGATCCCAGATCTCTCTCACTGAATCACGCTCTCCCTAGTTTCAACTTGCCAATTAAATGTAGAGAACATTAGGAGTTTTTTGTGGCCGGCCAACTTAATTTGCTGTTCTGTGTTCCTCCCACCATGGGGTACAGGTTGGTGATTGCTGCGGGCGGACAGTGGTAAGAGTTTTGGTGCAGGCAGACTGGCAGGCTCGGTTTAATTGACTTCACAAAGACAAACTACAACTCGTCAAGCCCATTGTCTCAACGTCTATCTCAATCTCAGACAGGGAGGCTGTCTAAAGGCGGACGTGTAGGCATACAGTATACCTTAGATTGGGCCATTGTCTCCAGGTTGGGAGATGTTAGTTCTACATTTACCGTCTCTACTGCTGTTGTTGATGGTGTTTTGTTGTTGTCTTTTGATCCACTGATGATGTCAGCAGCTGGAACAGCTCCAATCCCTGGAGGCTAATGACTTTTTGTCATGTCTGAACAACATGTTATTGTCCCCCCGCTCCCTGTAGCTCCATGTCTCACCCTTTCCCTTCCTGCCGGAGTGAGCTAGAGCTGCCATTCATCTCTGTCTGCTTAGGACTGGGGGACGCCACAGTTGGAGGGGAAGCCCCAGCGTTCTGGCAGTGCAGGGGAGGCGAGTGGCATATTGCACCCAGCGGGGAGTCTCCAGTGTGGGCCTGGTTCGGCAGCCGGCCTGGGCCAGCTTGAATTGGCCCAGCAGGATGGTGGAGGGAGGAAGGCTGGATAGGAGAGGAGAGGAAGGGAAGGGAAGGCAGGGGAGTGGTAGATGGTTGAAACATCACTCTGTACTTTGGAGTCCACAGGCAGTACCCTGGGAGAGTTTGTGAGAAGCATAGAGAGCAGGAATAGACTTGTTCACACACCATCTCACACGTACTCTACAAACTGCAAATGCCCAGAAAGTCATGCCCAGAAACCAAACTTTTTTACTAATTACTCAATCAACACCATCCAGCCAGTTGGTTGGACAGTTATCTTTAACTACTAGCGGTGGTTGCTTTGTTCATGTATTCTAATGTAACGTGCATATTCATGCGCAGACACATCATAACAAGCTGCACCCATAACGAGCTTCACCCTCTGCTGGCACCGCAGTCACGCTAATTAGGCTGCCATTTTGCAGTTTGTTGCGTTCTCCAACGCTGCCTCATCCAACGCTGCCTCATCAGCCGCTCAAAGGGGTGTCACCACGGTCTCTTCAGTAGAGAACCAACGAAGAAGAAAAAACCTACAAAAAACAAACACTATATGGCAAACAAACAAGAAATGTAGATGGATAGTTCTCCTTCTGACAGTCTGCTGCTGCTGAGAAAAAAAGGAATGTTGTGTCTTTTTTTCCTCATGCTGCTTTTTTCTTTTTCTGAGGAGCAGATTCAGGCCAGGTTTTTTAGTACCAAACGTTCAATGCAAATCCCCGACACCAGCGAGCATAGGGAAAACGAGTCGGGGTCTCTGAAAAATTGCCGTCTGTCACACTGCATAGCGGAACAGAAGACCCGAGTGTGGAAAAGAGACTCGCTGTTAAAAGCATTCTCCCCACAGCTCTACTACTCCCACATATTCCTTTCTTTCTCGTAAAACATCACATTTTAGTTACTTGACTTCTTTATAACCCAGTCACATGAGCAATTGCATGTTCAGTAAACCACTGTGCATGTAAAGGTATATGAGAATTGATATTAGCATATCATACCAGTCTACCATGGTAACGACATTCCTACAATGAACCGGGCAAACACAGAGTCTGCATAAGAAATGGAACCCATAAGGTCTATAGTGCTCAGGTAAAAAGTAATGCACTATATAGGGGGATAGAGTGCTATTTGGGATGCACCCAGAGAGATCAGGTGATTAACTATCACATTCCATGGTGTATCCACTGTATCCCAGAAAGTTATCCACACCAGGCCCCACGGCATTCCCTGCCTGCTTTCTCCAAATGTTCTAATAGTCCAATGATTTATCCTCCTTCGCTAGTGGGGACTGAACCCAGGGAGGTGGATCTGGAGGTAGACAGCCAAAACTCCTCCAGATCCAGTGTTTTTCCATGTTCTCCTGTGTTTACAAGAAAGCCCGTTATGACCTCCGACAAGCCAGCAAACATAGAAAATTTAATTATAGGGCGAAGATAGAATCCTACTACACAGGCTCTGATGCTCATCAGATGTGACAGGGTTTGCAGACAATTACGGATTACAAAGGAAAACCCAGCCCTGAGTTAGCCAGTGATGCAAACATCCCAGATGAGCAGAATGCGTTCTATGCTCACTTCGAGGCAAACAACGCTGAGCCTGGCATGAAAGCCCCTGCTGTCCCGCTCTCTGTGACCGATCTAAGACTTTTAAACCGGTTAACACTCTCAAAGCTGCTGGGCCAGACGGAATACCAGGGCACGTTCTCAGAGCATGCACAAAATAACTGGCAAGTGTCATAACAGACATTTATAACGTCTCCTTGGCCCAGTCTGTAATCCCAACACATTTCAACCAGACCACCATTGTCCCTGATCCTAAGTACTCAAAGGTAACCTGCCTAAATGACGATCGTCCCGTAGCACTCACATCTGTAACCATGAAATGCTTTGAAAGGCCGGTCAGGGCACACATCAACATCATCATTCCAGGCATCCTGGGCCCACTCCAACCCGCATACTGCCCCAATAGCTCCACAGATGACGCAATCTCTATTGCACTCCACACTGCTTTCTCTGACCTGAACAAGATGAATACCTATGTGAGAGTCCTGCTGACTACAGCTCAGCGTTCAACACCATAGTCCCTTCCAAGCTCATCACTAAGCTCAGGACCCTGGGATGAACACCTCCATTTGCAACTGGATCCTGGACTTTCTGATGGGCTAATCAATCCCAGGTGGTGAGGGTAGGTGATAACACATCTGCCACACTGACCCTCAACACAGGGGCCCCTCAGGGGTGTTTGTTGTCCCCTCATATACTCCCTGTTTGCCCACGACTGTGTGGCCACCCACGACTCCAACACCATCATCAGGTTTGCTGATGACACAACGGTGGTAGATCACAGGCGATGATAAGAGGGAGGAGATCAGAGGCCTGACAGTGTGGTGCCAGGAACACAACCTGTCCCCCAACGTCAGCAATACAAAAGAGCTGATCGTGGACTACAGTATACGGACGGGCGAGAACGCACCCATCCACATCAACAGGGCTGTAGTGGAGTGGAGAAATACAAGTTCCTCGTTGTCCAGATCTCTAAGGACATATCATGGTCCTCTTACACCAGCAGAGTCATGAAGAAGGTGTGACAGCTCAGCATCCCCCTCAGGATGTTCAAAAGATTTGGCATGGCCCCTCAGATCCTCAAGAAGCGCTACCATTTGATTTTATTTTATTTGGATCTCTTTTAGTCCCCATTTGGACTAATCTTCCAAGAGTCCTTAAATATTAAAACACAATTTATATACAAACACATTTTCACATATAACACACTATTACAAACATACATAATATACTAACGTAATAAACCAATAAATAATCAATCTAAAAAATATGGATTCTTCATCTACTGTAATCCCACAACATTTCTGTGTATTATATTTAAATTGTTTTAAAATAATGTTTAAATTTATATATTGAAAGGTTTCTGGTTTGCTCAGTTAATTTATTTCATTTCTTTATTGCTCTAAATCGAAATGTTCTTTTGCCTATTTCTCTTTTCTGTCTGGATAACGCATAGATGGTGGTCAATCTATTCCTAGTATTTACGGAATGTCTGTCTCTTACCAACTGATTACCGTTGTGAACAGTACTTGGCCGTTTTAAATGATGTATATTATGAAATAAAATAAGCATGTTTTTTTCAATTATCTTGTCGATTGATGACCAACCAAGAACATTGCGTATGACTGCAACAGAAAAACCATATCTCCACCGTAAAACAATCCTTGCTGCTTTGTTCTGTGCAATCTGCAGCCTCCTAACTTCACTTGATGATTAAGCTGCACCATTAAGAGCATCTTAACTGGCTGCATCCCCGCTTGGTATGGCAACTGCACCGCCCTCAATTTCAAAGCGCTACAGAGGGTGGTGCAGCCAGCCCAGTATAGTGGCTTGCGAAAGTATTCACCCCCTTGGCATTTTTCCTATTTTGTTGCTTTACAACATGGAATTAAAATTGATTTTTTGGGGGGTTTGTATCATTTGATTTACACAACATGCCTACCACTTTGAAGATGCAAAATATGTTTTATTGTGAAACAAAAAAGAAATAAGACAACAAAAACTTAAAACTGAAAAATACTTTGTCAAGCCGCCTTCAAGGCAAAACTGTTCCAGCTCTTTCAAGTTGGATTGTTTCCTCTGGTGTACAGAAATCTTTAGGTCATACCAAATATTCTCAATTGGATTGAGGTCTGGGCTTTAGTAGACCATTCCAAGACATTTAAATGTTTCCCCTTAAACCACTCGTGTGTTGCTTTAGCAGTATGCTTAGGGTCATTGTCCTGCTGGAAGGTGAACCTCCGTCCCAGTCTCAAATCTCTGGAAGACTGAAACAGGTTTCACTCAAGAATTTCCCTGTATGCATCATTCCTTCAATTCTGACCAGTTTCTCAGTCCCTGCCAATGAAAAACATCCCCACAGCATGATGATGCCACCACCATGCTTCACTGTGGGGGTGGTGTTCTCAGGGTGATGAGAGGTGCTGGGTTTGCACCAGACATAGTGTTTTCCTTGATGGGCAAAACCTTCAATTTTAGTCTAATCTGACCAGAGTACCTTCATCCATATGTCTGGGGAGTCTCCCACGTGGCTTTTGGCGAACACCAAATGTGTTTGATCATTTTTTTCTTTAAGCAATGGCTTTTTTCTGGACACTTCCTTAAAGCCCCGCTCTGTGGAGTGTACGGCTTAAAGTGATCCTATGGACAGATACTCCAATCTCCGCTGTGGAGCTTTGCAGCTCCTTCAGGGTTATCTTTGGTCTCTTTGTCGCCTCTCTGACTAATGCCCTCCTTGCCTGGTCCGTGAGTTTTGGTGGGAGGCCCTCTCTTGGCAGGTTTGTTGTGGTGCCATATTCGTAAAAAATTTTAATAATGGATTGAATGGTGCTCCGTGGGATGTTCAAAGTTTCTGATATTTTTTTATAACTCAACCCTGATCTGTACTTCTCCACAACTTTGTCCCTGACCTGTTTGGAGAGCTCCTTGGTCTTCATGGTGCCGCTTGCTTGGTGGTGCCCCTTGCTTAGTGGTGTTGCAGACTCTGGGGCCTTTCAGAACAGGTGTACAGTCATGGCCAAAAGTTTTGAGAATGACACAAATATTAATTTCCACAAAGTTTGCTGCTTCAGTGTCTTTAGATATTTTTTCAGATGTTACTATGGAATACTGAAGTATAATTACAAGCATTTCATAAGTGTCAAAGACTTTTATTGACAATTACATGAAGTTCATGCAAAGAGTCAATCTTTGCAGTGTTGACTCTTCCGCCCTGGCATGCTGTCAATTAACTTCTGGGCCACATCCTGACTGATGGCAGCCCATTCTTGCATAATCAATGCTTGGAGTTTGTCAGAACTTGTGGGTTTTTGTTTGTCCACCTGCCTCTTGAGGATTGACCACAAGTTCTCAATGGGATTAAGGTCTGGGGAGTTTCCTGGCCATGGACCCAAAATATCAATGTTTTGTTCCCCGAGCCACTTAAGTATCACTTTTGCCTTATGGCAAGGTGCTCCATCATGCTGGAAAAGGCATTGTTCGTCACCAAACTGTTCCTGGATGGTTGGGAGAAGTTGCTCTCGGAGGATGTGTTGGTACCATTCTTTATTCATGGCTGTGTTCTTAGGCAAAATCGTGAGTGAGCCCACTCCCTTGACTGAGAAGCAACTCCACACATGAATGGTCTCAGGATGCTTTACTGTTGGCATGACACAGGACTGATGGTAGCGCTCACCTTGTCTTCTCCGGACGAGCTTTTTTCCGGATGCCCCAAACAATCGGAAAGGGGATTCATCAGAGAAAATGACTTTACCCCAGTCCTCAGCAGTCCAATCCCTGTACCTTGGCAGAATATCAGTGTGTCCCTGATGTTTTTCTGGAGAGAAGTGGCTTCTTTGCTGCCCTTCTTGACACCAGGCCATCCTCCAAAAGTCTTTGCCTCACTGTGCGTGCAGATGCACTCACACCTGCCTGCTGCCATTCCTGAGCAAGCTCTGTACTGGTGGTGCCCCGATCCCGCAGCTGAATCAACTGACGGTCCTGGCGCTTGCTGGACTTTCTTGGTCGCCCTGAAGCCTTCTTCTCAACAATTGAACCACTCTCCTTGAAGTTCTTGATGATCCAATAAATGGTTGATTTAGGTGCAATCTTACTGGCAGCAATATCCTTGCCCGTGAAGCTCTTTTTGTGCAAAGCAATGATGACGGCACGTGTTTCTTTCCAGGTAACCATGTTTGTCAGAGGAAGAACAATGATTCCAAGCACCACCCTCCTTTTGAAGCTTCCAGTCTGTTAACTCATTCAGCATGACAGAGTGATCTCCAGCCTTGTCCTCGTCAACACTCACACCTGTGTTAATGAGAGAATCACTGACATGATGTCAGCTGCTCCTTTTGTGGCAGGGCTGAAATGCAGTGGAAATGTTTTTTGGGGATTCAGTTCATTTGCATGCCAAAGAGGGACTTTGCAATTAATTGCAATTCATCTGATCACTCTTCATAACATTCTGGAGTATATGCAAATTGCCATCATACAAACTGAGGCAGCAGACTTTGTGAAAATTAATATTTGTGTCACGCTCTCCACATACGCTGCTGCTACTCTATTTATTATCTGTTTTGATTGCCTAGTCACTTCTACCCCTACCTACATGTGCATATTACTTCAACTACTTCATACCCTTGCACATTGACTCAGTTCCGTTACTCCTTGTATATAGTCTCGTTGTTGTTATTTATTGTGTGTCTGTTGTAAATTTTACTTTTTAACTCTGCATTGTTGGCAAGGGGCTCGTAAGTTAATATTTCATAGTCTACACCTGTTGTATTCTGCGCGTGTGACAAATACATTTAGATTTGATTTGATTTGAAAGATTTCTCCATGGAGGGGGAGCATGTGTACAGTAGAGAGAGGAGAAAGAAGCAAGAGCCAAGGTAATCTCTCATCTGATATGTGCAGAGGGGAAAGGGGAGGTGCAGACATTTGATAAACGGTTTGTTGATTAACGAGAAGCACTGTGGGAGGTCAAAGAGGAACACTGAGGGAGGTCAAAGAGGAGCACTGAGGGAGGTCAAAGAGGAGCAATGAGGGAGGTCAAAGAGGAACACTGAGGGAGGTCAAAGAGGCACACTGAGGGAGGTCAAAGAGGAACACTGAGGGAGGTCAAAGAGGAACACTGAGGGAGTTCAAAGAGGAGCACTGAGGGAGGTCAAAGAGGAACACTGAGGGAGGTCAAAGAGGAGGGAGTAGAAATATAAGAAAGGTAAAGGGGATTGGTTGACAAGTTAAGCACCTTTTTGGGAATTCCAAGGGGGTAGAAGGGGGATAGGATGGGAGTAAAGATGTCACGGTTGTCGTCGGGGAATGAGGACCAAAATGCAGCAGGTACGTGTATGCTCATATTTAGATTTATTAACTTACAAAAAACAACTGAATACAAAATACCAAAACTACTAGAACTAACAAACGAACAACAAAACAGTCTGGCAAAGCCTAGGGCTGAACACAGAACAATCACCCACAAAACACAAACACAAACACACCCTCATTTATGAGACTCTCAATCAAAGGCAGATAGAAAACACCTGCCTTCAACTGAGAGTCCCAACACCAATTCACCAGACATAGAAACAGACATACTAGACTCCACATAGAACTACCTAGACATAAACCAAAACCCGGACATACTAAATCAAACATCCTTTACACAAACACACCACCCCGAACCACATAAAACAAATACCCTCTGTCACGCCCTGACCAAACTACAAAACAATTAACCTTATATACTGGCCAGGACGTGACAGTACCCCCCCCTTAAAGGTGCTACCCCAGAAGCACCTTAACACAAAAAAAATATAAATACCCCCAAACAATACCCAAAAGAAAAATTCCCCCTTTCTAAAGGGAGGGAAGGGAGGGTGGCTGCCGTCAACGACGGCACTGTGCTACACCCCCCCTCCCCAACCCACCTATATTGGAGGCGGCTCCGGCTCAGGCCGTTCCAGGCTGTCTGGGCAGTCTGGCAGCTCGGGACGGTCAGGGCAGTCTGGCAACTCGGGACGGTCAGGGCAGTCTGGCCACTCGGGCAGGTCAGGGCAGTCTGGCCACTCGGGCAGGTCAGGGCAGTCTGGCCACTCGGGCAGGTCAGGGCAGACTGGCCACTCCGGCAGGTCAGGGCAGACTGGCCACTCCGGCAGGTCAGGGCAGACTGGCCACTCCGGCAGGTCAGGGCAGACTGGCCACTCCGGCAGGTCAGGGCAGACTGGCCACTCCGGCAGGTCAGGGCAGACTGGCCACTCCGGCAGGTCAGGGCAGACTGGCCACTCCGGCAGGTCAGGGCAGACTGGCCACTCCGGCAGTTCAGGGCAGTCTGGCCACTCCGGCAGTTCAGGGCAGTCTGGCCACTCCGGCAGTTCAGGGCAGTCTGGCCACTCCGGCAGTTCAGGGCAGTCTGGCCACTCCGGCAGTTCAGCGCAGTCTGGCCACTCCGGCAGTTCAGCGCAGTCTGGCCACTCCGGCAGTTCAGCGCATTCTGGCCACTCCGGCAGTTCAGCGCAGTCTGGCCACTCCGGCAGTTCAGCGCAGTCTGGCCACTCCGGCAGTTCAGCGCAGTCTGGCCACTCCGGCAGTTCAGCGCAGTCTGGCCACTCCGGCAGTTCAGCGCAGTCTGGCCACTCCGGCAGTTCAGCGCAGTCTGACCACTCCGGCAGTTCAGCGCAGTCTGACCACTCCGGCGACTGTTGACTGACGGGCAGCTCCGACGACTGTTGACTGACGGGCAGCTCCGACGACTGTTGACTGACGGGCAGCTCCGACGACTGTTGACTGACGGGCAGCTCCGACGACTGTTGACTGACGGGCAGCTCCGACGACTGTTGACTGGCGGGCAGCTCCGACGACTGTTGACTGGCGGGCAGCTCCGACGACTGTTGACTGGCGGGCAGCTCCGACGACTGTTGACTGGCGGGCAGCTCCGACGACTGTTGACTGGCGGGCAGCTCCGACGACTGTTGACTGGCGGGCAGCTCCGACGACTGTTGACTGGCGGGCAGCTCCGACGACTGTTGACTGGCGGGCAGCTCCGACGACTGTTGACTGGCGAGGCTGGGTTTACGCACTTGCCGTTTAGTGCGGGGAGCGGGAACAGGACGAGTCGGACTGGGTGGACGCACTTCCGGGTCCGCACGAGAGACAGGAGCTGGAAACCCAGGGCTATGGAGGCGCACAGCCGGTCTAGATCTTACCTCCTGCACAACCCGCCTTGGCTCGATGGAACTAGTAGCCCTGCACGAGCGGAGTGCTCGTACAGGGCAGACTGGGCTGTGCAGGGGCTTGATGGTAGCCGTGCGTAGAGCGGGAGTTGGGTAGCCTGGTCCTCGGAGGCGTACCGGCGACCAGATGCGCTGCGCAGGCATCCTCCTACCAGGCTGGATGCCCGCTCTAGCACGGCACCTGCGAGGGGCTGGAATAACTCGCACCGGACTGTGCGTGCGTATGGGTGAGATATTGCGCTTCTCAGTGAAACATGGCGCTCCCCACCTCATACGCTCCTCCATATAACCACGGGTAGCTGGCTTCCGGCTCTTCCCTCGCCTAGCCAAACTACCCGTGTGCCCCCCCCAAAAAATTTCTTGGGGGTGCCTCTCGTGCTTCTCCCTCAGCGCGTCTCTGGCCTCGTACCACCGCCTCTCTGCCTTGGCTGCTTCTATTTCCCACTGCGGGCGCTGATAATCCCCAGCCTGATGCCAAGGTCCGGCCCCGTCCAGAACTTCCTCCCAAGTCCACTTCTCCCGCCAGTCCAACTCGAATGCCGTCTGCTCCTTCCTCTGCTGCTTGGTCCTTTGGTGGTGGGTGATTCTGTCAGTGTTTTGTTCCAGACAGGACTGTTTGCTGTCGGTTTGCTCATTTCTTGTTTTGTATAGTGTTCACGTTGTTTATATTAAATTCTAATAATGAACACTAACTCCGCTGCACCTTGGTCCACTTCTTCAGACGACAGCCGTTACAAAAGAGGAAAATAATATCATTCCCACAGTCTGTGTGGTTTATATGGGAGTTCTACTGTATTACCCTTTGCCTCCTGAGTCCCCCACCCCCTCCCCTGAGAAACTGAGAGTGGTGGGGTATCATTTTGTTCTCATTTAGGGGAGTTTGTGAAACTGAAATAAGGGTCAGAAATAGTTTAGGAAATGTTGCGTGAAAGGGAGGGTAGGAAGGAGACCTCAGAAGAATTCACTGTTAATTATGATTGTTTTCTAACAAATGTGATACAACAAATATCTGGCCACTCATTGTCCCCCTCAAGACTTTCCTCCAACATTTCAACATGCATTTCCATTCTCAGCAGAAAATAGTAAGGTAACAAATGTCTCTGTGTGACTATATGAGCTTCCAACCAGATCATTTACCCTGATGCTCATCACCTGGGGAGAAATGTGGCTTCAGATTCAGATGGATTATTCTGGGAAATCATCTCTTAGCAATCTATAATTCATACAGGCCCTTGAAAGTAAACAAAGTTTAGCCCATTAAGGCTGGAGACAGACAGGCAGGCAGAGTCACAGCTGCACGCTATGCAATGCAACATAGCTCAGCTGCGGAAATGATGGCCCTCTAAATGGAAGCAGAATGCTCATTAGGAGCTAGCGGTTGACGTGCATGTTGGCCCATAAGCAGCGTAGCCGGGTGTGGCATTAGCATAGCATTGATGGTAAAGATGACAGAGCTCAGGCAATTAGACTGACGACTCTATATGTGTGTGTGTGTGTGTGTGTGTGTGTGTGTGTGTGTGTGTGTGTGTGTGTGTGTGTGGAGTTTGATGTGCACTGATTTGAGTGTAAGCTTTGTTCCTAGAGTACAGTAGACCTTGGTGAGTGTATCTCAGACAGCCAGATACACTAAATGTATGCTGAAGAGGATCATGCTTTCCTATATTTATTTCTCTCTTGGCTCTCTTTCTCTCTTTGTCCCCCTCTCCCACACTTTCATTCTCTTTTCCATCAGCTCTTCTTCCTGTCTGTTTTTCATCATCTCTGACATGTTTCAGTGGGCCTTGTTTGTGATAGTCAGGAAGGAGCTATAGCTGAGGGAGTTGAGAACTGTGTGATGTTTACGTAGCTTTAGATTTTCTATGTTAGTCCTCGTACCCTATTCCCACCTGAGAGAGGGGGACTGGGACCTCTTCCCCTCTCCTCCCCCTCATCCCCCGCTCCACTCCGCTGTGCGGCCCAATGCTCTGGAGACGGCCGGCGCGGCTCAAGCAGCATCTGTCTCAGAGAGAAATTACGTCTTAATCGCCCCCAAGGGAATCACTATGAGAATGCAGGCCTTTGGAGGAACAAGAACTTTCTGCCACATGATTTGTGTGTGTGTGTGTGTGTGTGTGTGTGTGTGTGTGTGTGTGTGTGTGTGTGTGTGTGTGTGTGTGTGTGTGTGTGTGTGTGTATGCCTTCATTCGAGGGTGTGTGTGCGTGTGTGTGTGTGTACATCCATGGTTGCAATGTTGAGCATGCCGTTATGAACACATTTGGCAACTCTACATTCTCATAGTACTGCTCTATCGCTTCAGTGAGCCAAAACATCTGAAGCCTTTTCTCCTCCTGAGCAAACAGAAGGTTTCACACTTAAATCCTAGATATTTCAGATGTCACTCACCTTCCCTCTCTACCCCCAGCAGGAGAGGAACAGGGGGATCTGTCTACCCAGCTCTGAAAGCTAGCATCCGACAGGTAGACC
Organism: Salmo trutta; assembly: GCF_901001165.1. Lineage (NCBI taxonomy): Eukaryota > Metazoa > Chordata > Actinopteri > Salmoniformes > Salmonidae > Salmo > Salmo trutta. The sequence goes on from NC_042986.1 coordinate 26,347,536, forward strand.
CTGAAAGCTAGCATCCCGACAGGTAGAAATCAAACAGTCATTTCCTGCAGGGAATAAACCTGCCTCTCCACTGCTCTCTGAGACAAGAATGGATTTACTCACGATTAGATGTTTTTCTCCTGTAGGTTTTTAATGTTTGTGGAATTAATTATGTCCCAATATTTTAACGCAGAGAAGGCTCTCTCTGCTCTCTCTCTCTCTAGCTGTATGTGTGTATGTGTAGTGTGTGTGTGGATGAGGACTCAGTGTGTTTACTGTGTTGTGCTCAATCTGTCAGTAGTGCTTCCGCTCCTCCCCACTCTCTCAGCCAGGTCAGGACAATTAGACACATCCACCACCATGAGAGGAGATGAGCAGCTCTTAATGCCCCTGCATCCAGTGATAGGGGAGAGGACCAATACTAACACATACTGGCTAGCCTACGTCTAGGTAGAGTGAAGAGAACAAGGGTTTAGTACACATGCCAGATACTTTGATGGAAAGAGGAGAGGAGGGCAGGGGGAAAGGAAAGAGGAGAGAACTAGGGATTAGGGAGGAGGGCAGGGGGAAAGGAAAGAGGAGAGAACTAGGGATTAGGGAGGAGGGCAGGGGGAAAGGAAAGAGGAGAGAACTAGGGATTAGGGAGGAGGGCAGGGGGAAAGGAAAGAGGAGAGAACTAGGGATTAGGGAGGAGGGCAGGGGGAAAGGAAAGAGGAGAGAACTAGGGATTAGGGAGGAGGGCAGGGGGAAAGGAAAGAGGAGAGAACTAGGGATTAGGGAGGAGGGCAGGGGGAAAGGAAAGAGGAGAGAACTAGGGATTAGGGAGGAGGGCAGGGGGAAAGGAAAGAGGAGAGAACTAGGGATTAGGGAGGAGGGCAGGGGGAAAGGAAAGAGGAGAGAACTAGGGATTAGGGAGGAGGGCAGGTGGAAAGGAAAGAGGAGAGAACTAGGGATTAGGGAGGAGGGCAGGGGGAAAGGAAAGAGGAGAGAACTAGGGATTAGGGAGGAGGGCAGGGGGAAAGGAAAGAGGAGAGAACTAGGGATTAGGGAGGAGGGCAGGTGGAAAGGAAAGAGGAGAGAACTAGGGATTAGGGAGGAGGGCAGGGGGAAAGGAAAGAGGAGAGAACTAGGGATTAGGGAGGAGGGCAGGGGGAAAGGAAAGAGGAGAGAACTAGGGATTAGGGAGGAGGGCAGGTGGAAAGGAAAGAGGAGAGAACTAGGGATTAGGGAGGAGGGCAGGGGGAAAGGAAAGAGGAGAGAACTAGGGATTAGGGAGGAGGGCAGGGGGAAAGGAAAGAGGAGAGAACTAGGGATTAGGGAGGAGGGCAGGGGGAAAGGAAAGAGGAGAGAACTAGGGATTAGGGAGGAGGGCAGGGGGAAAGGAAAGAGGAGAGAACTAGGGATTAGGGAGGAGGGCAGGGGGAAAGGAAAGAGGAGAGAACTAGGGATTAGGGAGGAGGGCAGGGGGAAAGGAAAGAGGAGAGAACTAGGGATTAGGGAGGAGGGCAGGGGGAAAGGAAAGAGGAGAGAACTAGGGATTAGGGAGGAGGGCAGGGGGAAAGGAAAGAGGAGAGAACTAGGGATTAGGGAGGAGGGCAGGGGGAAAGGAAAGAGGAGAGAACTAGGGATTAGGGAGGAGGGCAGGGGGAAAGGAAAGAGGAGAGAACTAGGGATTAGGGAGGAGGGCAGGGGGAAAGGAAAGAGGAGAGAACTAGGGATTAGGGAGGAGGGCAGGGGGAAAGGAAAGAGGAGAGAACTAGGGATTAGGGAGGAGGGCAGGGGGAAAGGAAAGAGGAGAGAACTAGGGATTAGGGAGGAGGGCAGGGGGAAAGGAAAGAGGAGAGAACTAGGGATTAGGGAGGAGGGCAGGGGGAAAGGAAAGAGGAGAGAACTAGGGATTAGGGAGGAGGGCAGGGGGAAAGGAAAGAGGACCAGAGCTTCCACACACGTTTCACCAAGGAGGATAAGCTCTTTCCAAACCTTCTACATCCAAGACGGGTAGAGCTCAGCTGGTTTACATATGTCACATCCTGGAATTTGATTTGTAAACCGCCTACATGGTTGGATATATGATAGATCATACAATTACATCCAAATGTACACCTATATTCATAGAATGTATTCTACCTATACTTATTCCACATCCAGTATGAGGATTTGGGAATGTACACACTGGTGTGAAGGAGGTCTTCCCTATGGGCTTTATTATTGTGTACTTGTCCTCATCCTGCTCCACTAACGTCCAGCCAGTGACTGATGCAATGCTCAGGGCCAGAGGCAAGGCACATACACTAGAGGTGTTAGTCCTAATTAGAAACACAAAGTGAACATGGAATTCCATTTCCTCCTCTCCGCCCATCTCTTTCCTCTCTCCTCCCCTCTCTATGTCCCTCCCCTGGGGACCAATACAGTGGAAATAGTGTAGACCTGGTCGCTAGCGAGTACTCAGCAGGTAATAAACTAGTATTAGATAAAGAGGGCCAGTTCATTAAAGTGACCTGCTCTCTCTTCTCTACACAACTGACATGTGTCCCCTGAGACAGAGAATGGAGGGAATGGACCACAGGGCCACAGAGCCTGCAGCGCCACAGGCAATCTACACCAGACATGATTGTCATTCTGCCATTCCCCTAGAGCAACCTCCCTCCCCCTCTACTCCATCTACCGTTCTCTACCCCTCTTCTCTTGGAATCTGTCCTTCATTCTTTCTCCTGTCCTACTCTCTCTCCCTCTCTCCTCTCCCTGGTGGTTTGCTGTGAGGTCCCTAAACTGTACGAGTCGCTGCAGCGTGTACCGGTCAGAAGTACTCAATGGTAATGTGTAGATCATTCATCCTCTATACAGGTGTAGAATAGAGGGGAGAGAGCGAGGGGAGAGGGAGAGGGGAGAGGGAGAGGGGAGAGAGACAGAGAGAGAGAAGGAAGAGAGAGAGAGGAGAGAGAGAAGGGAGAGAGAGAGGAGAGAGAGAGAGAGAGAGAGAGAGAGGAGAGAGAGGAGACAAGGAGTGAAAGAGAAAGAAAGTGGGGAGAGCGCAAGAGAGGGAGAGAGGGGGAGAGAGAAGGAGAGTGGGGAGAGAGCAAGAGAGAGGGGAAGAGAGAGGGGGAGAGAGGGGAGAGAGAGAGGGAAGATATGTAGGGGAGAGAGAGACAGAAGAGTGTCACGTCCTGACCAGCAGAGGGCATATTGCTTAGTCTAGGTCAGGATGTGGCAGGTGGTTTGTGTTTGTTTAATGTTGGATGATTGGGACTTCCAATTGAAGGCAGGTGTGTATAGTTGCCTTTGATTGGAAGTCCTATATAGGTGTGTGTGTTTGTCTTTGGGGTTGTGGGGGATTGTTGTGAGCACTGCTGTGTTTGGTATAGCCTGCCACACCGTCACATTGTGAGTACCGTTCATTGTTTTGTTTATTGGTTTTCAGTGGATGCTCTACTCCTTTTGTTTTCAACATTAAAAACATGAGTATCCACACTTCCGCTGCACCTTGGTCCTCTTTCACTGAAGACAACTGTGACAGAATTCCCCACCTACAAAGGACCAAGCAGCGGAAGAAGGCTGGCGAGGTAAGGGAGACCGAGAGGCACCCCCAAGAATTTTTTAGGGGGGGGCACAAGAGGAGTGTTGCGGGGCAAGTATGGAGCCCCAGGCCAGCTCCCCGCACTAGCATGGAGGTGCGTGGTCACAATCGGGTACGCCCAGTACCAGCACCACGCACCAGGCTTCAAGTGCGTGAACCCAGCCTCGTCAGTCAACAGTCGTCAGTGCGGCCCGCCAGTCAACAGTCGACAGAGCTGCCCGCCAGTCAACAGTCGTCAGAGCTGCCCGCCAGTCAACAGTCGTCAGAGCTGCCCGCCAGTCAACAGTCGTCAGAGCTGCCCGCCAGTCAACCATCACCAGAGCTGCCCGCCAGTCAACAGTCGTCAGAGCTGCCCGCCAGTCAACAGTCGTCAGAGCTGCCCGCCAGTCAACAGTCGTCAGAGCTGCCCGCCAGTCAACAGTCGTCAGAGCTGCCCGCCAGTCAACAGTCGTCAGAGCTGCCCGTCAGTCAACAGTCGCCAGAGAGGTCAGACTGCGCTGAACTGCCGGAGTGGCCAGACTGCGCTGAACTGCCGGAGTGGCCAGACTGCGCTGAACTGCCGGAGTGGCCAGACTGCGCTGAACTGCCGGAGTGGCCAGACTGCGCTGAACTGCCGGAGTGGCCAGACTGCGCTGAACTGCCGGAGTGGCCAGACTGCCCTGAACTGCCGGAGTGGCCAGACTGCCCTGACCTGCCGGAGTGGCCAGACTGCCCTGACCGCCCCGAGCTGCCAGACTGCCCCGACCGTCCCGAGCTGCCAGACTGCCCCGACCGTCCCGAGCTGCCAGACTGCCCCGACTGTCCCGAGCCGCCAGACTGGCCGGACTGCCCCGACTGCCTGGAACGGCCAGCACCTGAGCCACCTCCAGGATAGGTGGGTTGGGGAGGGAGGGTGTAGCACAGTGCCGTCGGTGACGGCAGCCACCCTCCCTTCCCTCCCTTTTTGTTTAGGGGGTATTGTTTGTTGGTTTTGTTGGGGTATTGGGGATTTTCTTGTGTTTTTCTTTTTTAGGTGCATCCCGGAGTCTGCACCTTGAGAGGGGGGTACTGTCACGTCCTGACCAGCAGAGGGCATATTGCTTAGTCTAGGTCAGGATGTGGCAGGTGGTTTGTGTTTGTTTAATGTTGGATGATTGGGACTTCCAATTGAAGGCAGGTGTGTATAGTTGCCTTTGATTGGAAGTCCTATATAGGTGTGTGTGTTTGTCTTTGGGGTTGTGGGGGATTGTTGTGAGCACTGCTGTGTTTGGTATAGCCTGCCACACCGTCACATTGTGAGTACCGTTCATTGTTTTGTTTATTGGTTTTCAGTGGATGCTCTACTCCTTTTGTTTTCAACATTAAAAACATGAGTATCCACACTTCCGCTGCGCCTTGGTCCTCTTTCACTGAAGACAACTGTGACAAAGAGAGAGTAGAGAGAGAGGGAATATATAGATTGGGGAAATATGCACACACTTTAACTTCCTGATTGATGTCCTGAGATGTTGCTTCAATATATCCACATAATTTTCCTTCGTCATGATGGCATCTATTTTGTGAAGTGCACCAGTCCCTTCTGCAACAAAGCACCCCAACAACATGATGCTGCCACTCGCGTCCATGGTTGGGATGGTGTTCTTCAGCTTGCAAGCCTCCCCCTTTTTTTTTCATCAGACCAGAGGACATTTCTCCAAAAAGTACAATCTTTGTCCCCATGTGCAGTTGCAAACCGTAGTCTGGCTTTTTTATAGCAGTTTTGGAGCAGTGGCTTCTTCCTTTGCCTTTCAGGATACATCGATATAGGACTCGTTTTACTGTGGCTATAGATACTTTTGTACCTGTTTCCTGCAGCATCTTCACAAGGTCCTTTGCTGTTGTTCTGGGATTGATTTGCACTTTTCGCACCAAAGTACATTCATCTCTAGGAGACAGAACGCGCCTCCTTCCTGAGCGGTATGTCGGCTGCGTGGTCCTATGGTGTTTATACTTGCCTACTATTGTTTGTACAGATGAACGTGGTACCTTCAGGCGTTTGGAAATTTCTCCCAAGGATGAACCAGACTTGTGGAGGTCTACAATTTTTTTTCGGAGGTCTTGGCTGATTGCTTTTGATTTTCCAATGATGTCAAGCAAAGAGGCACTGAGTTTAAAGGTAGGTCTTGAAATACATCCACAGGGACACCTCCAATTGACTCAAATTACGTCAATTAGCCTATCAGAAGCTTCTAAAGTCATGACATCATTTTCAGGAATTTTCCAAGCTCTTTAAAGGCACAGTCATCTTAGTGTAGACATTTTTGGAGTGGTTGAAAAATGAGTTTTAATGACTCCAACCTAAGTGTATGTAAACTACCGACTTCAACTGTATACACCTGTTCTGAAGGCCCCAGAGTCAGCAACACCACAAAGCAAGGGGCACCACCAAGCAAGCGGCACCATGAAGACCAAGGAGCTCTCCAAACAGGTCAGGTACAAAGTTGTGGAGAAGTGCAGATCAGTGTTGAGTTATAAAAAAAATATCAGAAACTTTGAACATCCCACGGAGCACCATTCAATCCATTATTAAAATTTTTTAAGAATATGGCACCACAACAAACCTGCCAAGAGAGGGCCGCCCACCAAAACTCACGGACCAGGCAAGGAGGGCATTAATCAGAGAGGCAACAAAGAGACCAAAGATAACACTGAAGGAGCTGCAAAGTTCCACAGTGGAGATTGGAGTATTTGTCCATAGGACCACTTTAAGCCTTACACTCCACAGAGCTGGGCTTCATGGAAGAGTGGCCAGAAAAAGCCATTGCTTAAAGAAAAAAATAAGCAAACATGTTTGGTGTTCGCCAAAGGCATGTTGGAGACTCCCCAAGCATATGGATGAAGGTACTCTGGTCAGATGAGACTAAAATTGAGCTTTTTGAAAACGCTACGTCTGGGGAAAACCCAACACCTCCCATCGCCCCGATAACACCATCCCCACAGTGAGGCGTGGTGGTGGCAGGGACTGAGAAACTGGTCAGAATTGAAGAAATTATGGATGGCGCTAAATACAGGGAAATTCTTGAGGGAAACCTGTTTGTCTTCCAGAGATTTGAGACTGGGACAGAGGTTCACCTTCCAGCAGGACAATGACCCTAAGCATACTGCTAAAGCAACACTCGAATGGTTTAAGGGGAAACATTTAAATGTCCTGGAATGGCCTAGTCAAAGCCCAGACCTCAATCCAATTGAGAATCTGTGGTATGACTTAAAGATTGTTGTACACCAGCAGAACCCATCAAATCAAATCAAATGTATTTATATAGCCCTTCTTACATCAGCTGATATCTCAAAGTGCTGTACAGAAACCCAGCCTAAAACCCCAAACAGCAAGCAATGCAGGTTAGAAGCATGGTGGCTAGGAAAAACTCTGTTGTGTCTTTGGCTATGCCGGATTAAGTGATATGACATGCTATTCTATAAAATCCTTTTTCTGTAATTAATATCACCTGATTAGCTAATCATGTAAATGTAATTAACTAGAAAGTCGGGACACCACGGAAGAGTGTTTATAGAGATGTTATCTTCCGAATAAACTCTTAAAGACCTAGTAATATTTTACATCAATAGCAGTCATTAATCATCACCTTATTCAGTCTCATCTGAAAGTTGTAAATTCTTGGTTATCTTCACGAACCCTGGCTAACAAGTTGAATCAGCAATACAAAATTGGGTTTAATTATTTATTTACCAAATACCTAACTAATCACACAGAATTACATATACACAGAATACAAATGATGTCATACAGAAAACAAATGTCCCTGGTGGACGGAACCTGTATGATGGCTGGTTACACAAAGAGAGGGGGTTGGGCTTGAATGAAAGAGTGGGAAGACTGAGGAACAAAGGGAGAAGCTAAGCTTTCGTAAATACAGTATCTTAAATTTCCGCCCATTTGGAAAATGAAAATGCAATAAATATTTACTCTGAGCTGCGCTTCGGTAGGTTGGTCGTAGATGCTGGCCGTGTTGGCCAACAGAGAACTTCCTGTCCTCGGAAGAATGTCTCTGGTGGTAAACTGGATACGTTCTAGTATCATCGTTGTGTGTTAGACTGGATACGTCGTCCGTCCTTTCCTAGCCCACGTTTACAGCGGCCGCTGCTAACTCAACGGCTAGGAGGTATCACTTCTGTAGTGAATAAGAGTTCAAAGTTCATACCATTCACATCCAAAGCTCACGCTGAGGTTGGCTTAGTTCTGTACTTGACATGTTAGTCCTTTTTAACGCAGAGGCTGCAGACATGTACCCAGAACCCAAGGTTACATTTTCGTCAAGGGCTTATATAGTGGAGGGGGAGAAGGGTGTGTTTCATAGTTTATAACCCATGTCTCTTCACAGGGGCGGGCCACTGATTGAGCAGGCCTCTAACCTTATGGAAACCCAATTCTCTCATTTGGAAGCTAAAATTACATGTAATCTTCTAACAAACAGTTTCAATATCAAACATTTAAATTGCACAACAATTCCATGTGAATCTGATAACTAGAATGTGTACACTTTCCCAGATACAGTTTATATCGTCTTGTCATCAGTCATAATGTCTCAGATGACAACCGAACTGACATCCATAATCATTAAGTACCAACGCATATTTCCAACTGGTTCTATTACCGAAATATGGTTCCTTTCCCCCCACTTGTTTGATGTTCCCAGACTCTCTATGTTTAACAAAGGCTATTCGAGAGTCCTTCAGTAGAGTCAGAGAGAGAGGGGAAGGGAGAAGGGTATTTATGGGGGGTCATAAACCTTACCCACAGGCCAACGTCATGCCAACTCCCTAGAAAGGCCAAAACCTAGGAAGTAACCTAGAGAGGAACCAGGCTATGAGGGGTGGCAAGTCCTCTTCTGGCTGTGCTGGATGGAGATTATAACAGAACATGGCCAAGATGTTCAAATGTTCATAAATGACCAGCATGGTCAAATAATAATAATCACAGTAATTGTCGAGGGTGCAACAAGTCACCACCTCAAGAGTAAATGTCAGTTGGCTTTTCATAGCCGATCATTGAGAGTATCTCTATCGCTCCTGCTGTCTCTCGAGAGTTGAAAACAGCAGGTCTGGGATAGGTAGCACGTCCGGTGAACAGGTCAGGGTTCCATAGCTGCAGGCAGAACAGTTGAAACTGGAGCAGCAGCATGGCCAGGTGGACTGGGGACAGCAAGGAGTCATCATGCCAGGTAGTCCTGAGGCATGGTCCTAGGGCTCAGGTCCTCCGAGAGAGAGAAATAAAGAAAGAGAGAAAGCGAGAATTAGAGAGAGCATACTTAAATTCACACAGGACACCAGATAAGACAGGAGAAATACTCCAGATATAACAGACTGACCCTAGCCCCCGACACATAAACTACTGCAGCATAAATACTGGAGGCTGAGACAGGAGGGGTCAGGAGACACTGTGGCCACATCCGATGATACCCCCGGACAGGGCCAAACAGGCAGGATATAACCCCACCCACTTTGTCAAAGCACAGCCCCCACACCACTAGAGGGATACCTTCAACCACCAACTTACCATCCTGAGACAAGGCCGAGTATAGCCCACAAAGATCTCCGCCATGGCACAACCCAAAGGGGGGCGCCAACCCAGACAGGAAGACCACGTCAGTGACTCAACCCACTCAAGTGACGCACCCCTCCTAGGGACGGCATGGAAGAGCATGGACTCAGCCCCTGTAATAGGGTTTGAGGCAGAGAATCCCAGTGGAGAAAGGGGAACCGGCCAAGCAGAGACAGCAAGGGCGGTTCGTTGCTCCAGAGCCTTTCCCTTCACCTTCACACTCCTGGGTCAGACTACACTCAATCATATGACCTACTGAAGAGCTGAGTCTTCAGTAAAGACTTAAAGGTTGAGACCGAGTCTGCGTCTCTCACATGGGTAGGCAGACCATTCCATAAAAATGGAGCTCTATAGGAGAAAGCCCTGCCTCCAGCTGGTTGCTTAGAAATTCTAGGGACAATTAGGAGGCCTGCGTCTTGTGACCTTAGCGTACGTGTAGGTATGTACGACAGGACCAAATCGGAAAGATAGATAGGAGCAAGCCCATGTAATGCTTTGTATGTTAGCAGTAAATCCTTGAAATCAGCCCTTGCCTTAACAGGAAGCCAGTGTAGGGAGGCTAGCACTGGAGTAATATGATCAAATTTTGGGGTTCTAGTCAGGATTCTAGCAGCCGTATTTAGCACTAACTGAAGTTTATTTAGTGCTTTATCCGGGTAGCCGGAAAGTAGAGCACTGCAGTAGTCTAACCTAGAAGTAACAGATCCCTGTCTTACCACCCATCCCTGTGGATAGAACAGTGTGTTAATTTGCCAATTTCAACCACGGATGTGTTGTTTGTGTACATGGATTGTATAATGTATGTTTTTCAATTTGTGTAGCAGATTGAGTCAAAATATTATTTTGAAATCAACAAAGCATGAGAATACTTTGCCTTTGTTTTGGTATGTTTGTTTGACAATTAGGGTGTGCAGGGTGAATACATGGTCTGCTGTACGGTAATTTGGTAAAAAATGTACAAGTCTGCTGTTGATGATAATGCAGAAGATTTTCCCAAGGTTGCTGTTGACGCATATCCAATTGTAGGTATTGGGTTCAAATTTGTCTCAACTTTTGTGGATTGGGGTGATCTGTCCTTGGTTCCAAATATTGGGGAAGATGCCAGACCTGAGGATGATGTTAAAAAGTTTAAGAATTTTTGGTCTGAATTGTTGGTCTGTATATTTTATCATTTTATTTAGGATACCATCAACACCACAGGCCTTTTGAGGTAGGAGGTTTTGTATTTTGTCCTGTAGTTCAGTCAATGTAATTGGAGAATCCAGTGGGTTCTGGTTGTCATTAATAGTTGATTCTAACATTTCTACTTGATCATTTATATGTTTCTGCTGTTTGATCTTTGTTATTGAGCCCAGAAAATTGGAGAAGTTGTTTATCCATCTCTGTTATGATAGATAACTGTTCCAATTTTCCCAGAAGTAGTTAGATTCTATGGCTCCTTAAATTACATTTAGCTATTTTATGAAGTGCTTGTCCTTCTTTTTCCATACTGTATTTCTGTATTGTTTAGTGATTCACCATAGTGAAGTCGTAGGCTCAGGTTTTCTAGGTCTCTATGTTTTGGGATGGTTAGGTTTCTCAATTTATTTCTTAGGCTTTTGCATTCATCAAACCATGTGTCATTGTTTTAATTTTCTTAGGTTGTCTGCTTGAAAAAAATGTATTTGATAGGGAAGCTGAGAGGTGAAATATACTGTTTAGGTTTTCTACTGCCAAATTTACACCTTCACTATTACAGTGAAATGTTTTGACAAGGAAGTTGTCGAGAAGGGATTTAATTTGTTGCTGCCTTAATTGTTTTTTGGGAGGTTTCTACAGTACTTTCCTTCCATCTATAGCATTTGTTAATATTATGCTCTTCCTTTGGCTTTGATGCCTCATGATTAAGTATTGCTCTCTTCAAGTAGACTGCGATTTGTCTGTTATCTGATAAGGGTGTCAGTGGGCTGACTGTGAACGCTCTGAGAGACTCTGGGTTGAGGTCAGTGATAATGTAATCTACAGTACTACTGCCAAAGGATGAGCTGTACGTGTACCTACTGTAAGAGTCCCCTCAAAGCCTACCTTTGACTGTGTACAGACCCAGCATGCGACAGAGCTTCAGGGGATTTTACCTGTTTATGTTGTTTGTTTGGGGGGGGGCATATTTGGGAGGGAATGCTATCACCTCCAGTTAGGTGTTTGTCCCCCTGTGTGCTAAGAGTGTCAAGTTCTTGTCTAGTTCTGGCATTTAGGTCGCCATAGACTAGTATATGTCCCTGGAAATGATTCATCTCCCCCTCTAGGATGGAGAAGCTGTCATCGTTAAAATATGGGGATTCTATTGGGAGAATATAGGTAGGACACATGAGGACGTGTTTCTCTCTTGAGATAATTCCGGTATTCATTTCTAGCCAGATGTAAAATGTTCCTGTTTTGACTCATTTAATAGAGTGTATTAGGTCTGCTCTGTACCAAATTAGCATACCGTCTGAGTCTCTTCCCTGTTTCATACCTGGTAGTTTGGTGGAGGGGACTACCATCTCTCTGTAACCTAGGGGGCAACCAGTGGGTCCGTCTCCTCTATACCATGTTATTCGTAGGATGACAATGTCTGGGTTCCTGCTCTTCTGTGTAAAGGCAGATGACCTCAGACCTTGTATATTCCAGGATTAGATAGTAAAAGCTAGTGTCTAGTGTTGTTTTTGTATGATTTAGGCTCAGAACATTACAGTAGGTGTGAGCAGAGCATGTTGAGCATCTGATAGTTCTGCAGTTCTGGGAGGGTGTCTCGCTGGTCTGGGCGAGGTGTCCCTTTCTCTGTTGCTCCTGTGTGAGGTGCTGGGGCTGCGGTTGAGGGTGATGCCCTTCAGGATCTTGGCAAAGGTGGGGACTGCTGCCTTGTAGAGGTGAACCTGGTCATAAAGGCTATTCAAGTCCAGGGTGGAGTGGTGGGCCAGATAAACATTTGGTTTTGAGGCACAGTCCAAGGAAATGCTTGCATTCACCCACTGTATGGTGGCAGGGTGGAAGTATTTTTGTGGTAGCATAGTGGAGATAACCACTTGTGTGTTGGGGAAAGTGGAAGAGGCTTTTTCAATCACACCCTTGAGTGCTGTGGCCACACTTTCCTGCTGGGCTCTCAGGTTATTTGTGCCTGTGTGTATTATGATGTTGCTGGGGGACCCTAGTCAGTCCTCTGACAGCAGCTCCAGGGAACGCCGGGTGTTCGGACACCAGAATTTAGCCACTTCTTTTTTTCCCGTTTGAGTAAATGAGGAGCACAATATCTGGCTTTTGTGTATGTGTCCTTAGTTGGTGTGGGGGTGTTGTCATCAGATATATCTGGTGGGCTGACGGGGGGGGGGGGTGCAAGGAGGGGGAGTCTGCTGTGCTGGTGGATCCTGCTTTGTCTGTCCTGCTGTGAGGTCTGAAGTGGGCTGTTCTGTTGTCTTCTCTGGGGGGGGGCTAGCTTTCTCATGAGTGGTTGATTGTCGCACCTCAGTTTTCTCACTTGTTCCTGCAGTGCTGTTAGCTGTGCCATGTGTTCCTCTCCCTCCTCTTGCAGTGCTGTTAGCTGTGCCATGTGTTTCTCTCCCTCCTCCTGCAGTGCTGTTAGCTGTGCCATGTGTTTCTCTCTATCCCTCTGCAGTGCTGTTAGCTGTGCCATGTGTTCCTCTCTATCCCTCTGCAGTGCTGTTAGCTGTGCCATGTGTTCCTCTCTATCCCTCTGCAGTGCTGCTAGCTGTGCCATGTGTTCCTCTCCCTCCTCCTGCAGTGCTGTTAGCTGTGCCATGTGTTCCTCTCTATCCCTCTGCAGTGCTGTTAACTGTGCCATGTGTTCCTCTCTATCCCTCTGCAGTGCTGTTAGCTGTGCCATGTGTTTCTCTCTCTCCTCCTGCAGTGCTGTTAGCTGTGCCATGTGTTTCTCTCTATCCCTCTGCAGTGCTGTTAACTGTGCCATGTGTTTCTCTCTATCCCACTGCAGTGCTGTTAGCTGTGCCATGTGTTTCTCTCTATCCCTCTGCAGTGCTGTTAGCTGTCCCATGTGTTCCTCTCCCTCCTCCTGCAGTGCTGTTAGCTGTGCCATGTGTTCCTCTCCCTCCTCCTGCAGTGCTGTTAGCTGTGCCATGTGTTCCTCTCTATCCCTCTGCAGTGCTGTTAGCTGTGCCATGTGTTTCTCTCCCTCCTCTTGCAGTGCTGTTAGCTGTGCCATGTGTTCCTCTCTATCCCTCTGCAGTGCTGTTAGCTGTCCCATGTGTTCCTCTCCATCCTCCTGCAGTGCTGTTAGCTGTACCATGTGTTCCTCTCCCTCCTCCTGCAGTGCTGTTAGCTGTACCATGTGTTCCTCTCCATCCTCCTGCAGTGCTGTTAGCTGTGCCATGTGTTCCTCTCCCTCCTCCTGCAGTGCTGTTAGCTGTACCATGTGTTCCTCTCCCTCCTCCTGCAGTGCTGTTAACTGTGCCATGTGTTTCTCTCTATCCCTCTGCAGTGCTGTTAGCTGTGCCATGTGTTCCTCTCTATCCCTCTGCAGTGCTGTTAGCTGTGCCATGTGTTCCTCTCTATCCCTCTGCAGTGCTGTTAGCTGTGCCATGTGTTCCTCTCTATCCCTCTGCAGTGCTGTTAGCTGTACCATGTGTTTCTCTCTATCCCTCTGCAGTGCTGTTAGCTGTCCCATGTGTTCCTCTCCATCCTCCTGCAGTGCTGTTAGCTGTGCCATGTGTTCCTCTCCCTCCTCCTGCAGTGCTGTTAGCTGTGCCATGTGTTCCTCTCTATCCCTCTGCAGTGCTGTTAGCTGTACCATGTGTTTCTCTCTATCCCTCTGCAGTGCTGTTAGCTGTCCCATGTGTTCCTCTCCATCCTCCTGCAGTGCTGTTAGCTGTGCCATGTGTTTCTCTCTCTCCTCCTGCAGTGCTGTTAGCTGTGCCATGTGTTCCTCTCTATCCCTCTGCAGTGCTGTTAGCTGAGCCATGTATTTCTCTCTATCCCTCTGCAGTGCTGTTAGCTGTGCCATGTTTTCCTCTCCCTCCTCCTGCAGTGCTGTTAGCTGTGCCATGTGTTCCTCTCCCTCCTCCTGCAGTGCTGTTAGCTGTGCCATGTGTTCCTCTCTATCCCTCTGCAGTGCTGTTAGCTGTGCCATGTGTTCCTCTCCCTCCTCCTGCAGTGCTGTTAGCTGTGCCATGTGTTCCTCTCTATCCCTCTGCAGTGCTGTTAGCTGTACCATGTGTTCCTCTCTATCCCTCTGCAGTGCTGTTAGCTGTGCCATGTGTTCCTCTCCCTCCTCCTGCAGTGCTGTTAGCTGTGCCATGTGTTCCTCTCTATCCCTCTGCAGTGCTGTTAGCTGTGCCATGTGTTCCTCTCCCTCCTCCTGCAGTGCTGTTAGCTGTGCCATGTGCTCCTCTCCCTCCTCCTGCAGTGCAGTTAGCTCTCTCAGACATACATCTACAGTTAAAGTGGGAAGTGTACATACACCTTAGCCAACCACATTTAAACTCCGTTTTTCATAGTTCCTGACATTTAATCCTAGTAAAAATTCCCTGTCTTAGGTCAGTAAGGATCACCACTTTATTTTAAGAATGTGAAATGTCAGAAAAATAGTAGAGAGAATGATTTATTTCAGCTTTTATTTCTTTCATCACATTCCCAGTGGGTCAGAAGTTTACATACACTCAATTAGTATTTGGTAGCATTGCCTTTAAATGGTTTAACTTGGGTCAAACGTTTCGGGTAGCCTTCCACAAGCTTCCCACAATAAGTTGGGTGAATTTTGGTCCATTCCTCCTGACAGAGTTGGTGTAACTGAGTCAGGTTTGTAGGCCTTGTAGGTCTTGAGATGTTGCTTCAATATATCCACATAATTTTCCTGCCTTATGATGCCATCTATTTTGTGAAGTGCACCCGTCCCTCCTGCAGCAAAGCACACCCACAACATGATGCTGCCACCACCGTGCTTCACGGTTGGGATGGTGTTCTTTGGCTTGCAAGCCTCCCCCTTTTTCCTCCAAACATAATGATGGTCATTATGACCAAACAGTTACATTTTTGTTTCATCAGACCAGAGGACATTTCTCCAAAAAGTAAGATTTTTGTCCCGATGTGCAGTTGCAAACCGTAGTCTGGCTTTTTTATGGCAGTTTTGGAGCAGTGGCTTCTTCCTTGATGAGCGGCCTTTCAGGTTATGTCGATGTAGGACTCGTTTTACTGTGGATATAGATACTTTTGTACCTGTTTCCTGCAGCATCTTCACAACGTCCTTTGCTGTTGTTCTGAGATTGATTTGCACTTTTCGTACCAAAGTGCGTTCATCTCTAGGAGACAGAATGCATCTCCTTCCTGAGCGGTATGACGGCTGCGTGGTCCCATGGTGTTTATACTTGCGTACTATTGTTTGTACAAATGAACGTGGTACCTTCAGGCGTTTGTAAATTGCTCCCAAGGATGAACCAGACTTGTGGAGGTCTACAATTTTTTTTCTGAGTTCTTGGCTGATTTCTTTTGATTTTGATTTTGATTTTCCCATGATGTCAAGCAAAGAGGCACTAAGTTTAGAAGGTAGGCCTTGACATACATCCACAGGTACACCTCCAATTGACTCAAATGATGTCAATTAGCCTATCAGAAGCATCTAAAGCCATGACATCATTTTCAGGAATTTTCCAAGCTGTTTAAAGGCACAGTCAACATACTGTATGTAAACTTCTGACCCACTGGAATTGTGATACAGTGAATAATTGTAACGGCTGTCGTCGGGAATAGAGGACCAAAACGCAGCAGGAATGTGGATGCTCATCTTGATATTTATTTTAAATAAAGAGAACACCAAAACAACAAAACAAAGAATGCACGAACAACAAAACAGTCTTGTTAGGCTCACATAGGCAAAACAAGAAACAATCTCCCACAAACACTTAACCAAACACATACCCATATATAGGACTCTCAATCAGAGGCAACTAGAAAACACCTGCCTCCAATTGAGAGTCCAACCCCAATAAACTAGACATAGAAATACAAAAGACTAGAGACCACATAGAAATACAAACCTAGAACATAACCCCAAAAACACGGAACTAACTAAACCAACACCCTACTAAATAAATCACCACCCCGAACCACATAAACAAAATACCCTCTGCCACGTCCTGACCAAACTACAATAACAAATAACCTTTATACTGGTCAGGACGTGACAATAATAAGTGAAATAATCTGTCAGTAAACAATTGTTGGAAAAATTACTTGTGTCATGCACAAAGTAGATGTCCTAACCGACTTGCCAAAACTATAGTTTGTTAACAAGACATTTGTGGAGTGGTTGAAAAACAAGTTTTATTGACTCCAACCTAAGTGTATGTAAATGTCCGACTTCAGTCCTCTGGGTACTGTAGGGCTGCTCTGTTTTGTGTGTCTGTGCGGTCTGGATTGTGTGGACTAGCTCTCTGAGCTCCACCATGTCTCTCTCCAGCTCGGTGAATTTATCCCTCTCAGTGATGGAGGAGCAGTGCAGTTGTGGGACCTGGGTGTGTTCAATGCTGGGGGGGTGACTATCCTCGTCTGCAGGACAGTTTGAAGAGGAACTTTCTCTCTCTCTCTCCATCCCTCTCTCATTTTTTCTCCTTAATCCTTCTGCCTGCTAATGGTGATCATTCCAAAAGGCACTCATTGCAGCCTACCTACGCAGGTATAAATCCATACACAAATTACAACACAGAAGCCATTATTTAAGTGAAGGTTCCAGCAAGAAAATTATTGTTCTCTGTTCAGGACTACCAGAACAAAATAATAATTTCCCCCCTCTTCATTACTCTCTCTGGTGAAGAAGGGCACCAGAGGGAACTAACAACCATTTATGCCGACACCTAATGACGCGTTACTCTGGCTGACTAACACGCCATTAGGTCTAGGCGTACTAAAAGATATGATGATGTCGAGGGGAAAAAATGCTTGTCAATCAATGCCTCGCCAGCCACATGTTCTCATCTCTTAATGTTGATAATGGAGTTATGAGTGTGCAAAGTGCTGCGTCTTGGACTGTTATGAATCTATGTAATGCAGATGTTTTTTCCAGCACAGGTGTTCAGTTTCCCACTAACTCAAGTTCAACATCTTATTAATACTATTTATCATCATTCCAAGGACAAGGATATAGAGAGTGATGGGTGGAAAGGGAGAGAGAGAGAGAGAGAGAGAGAGAGAGAGAGATTGTGGGGAAAGAACAGACAGAAAGAGAGAGGGAGAGAGAGAGAGAGAGAGAGGGAGAGGAGGTAGAAGAAAGGTAGGACCTAGGGAGGACTTAGCCAGTCCACAGTGTGGGTTTTCCACCCCCCAGCAGCAGTACAGAAATTATGTATAACTGCAGTCTGCCCCTTAATTGGTGCTATTAATATTGGTTAAAGTTTTAATACCTATTTATAAAAAAAATATATATATGAATTATGAATCTCAAAGGCGATGTTCTATATAAAGATCTGTAAATCAATTATTGATGTCCGACCACTTCATCTGCAGAGATCTCATTCCTAAGGTCCATTATTACGTTCAGTTCTCAACATTAAATACATCTAAGTTCCTTTGAATCATTCTATTTTAACTGCTCGAGTATTTAACTGCTCAAAAAATGACGTTTGCCTTCATTAGATAAACGTCATAACATCGATATAGGCTTGCTGAGATCAAGTTACTCAGAACTACTGCAGCCCCAAGCCAAGCTTAGAGGCAGTACCTGGCCTTTTAAAGAAACCTTTATTAATGAAGTCAATGCCACAGAGAACCTTGGGATGTGCTGTTTTTCCTCCATATGTATCTCTGGTCTTTGACAGTGGGTCTCAAACATAAATTCGGTCTGAAACATAAATTGGGTCTCAATCGTAAATTTAGAGTAGTGAGGATGCAGCTAGCTACATACAGAGTGGGAATCTTAATGTACACCAAGCGCCTAGCTATTTCAGCCTGTTTATATCATTAAAGCACCATGGGCTGACAGATAAACTGCCGGTACAAAGCCCCAGTGCTTATCAGCTGAAAAGAGGAGAGTCATATACAAGGAGACAGATTTAAGGAAAGCTCAAATCCCCTGTTATTAGAACGAATTAAAACTAAAAGATTTGACATTTTCTCTCTACACTTGCACCCAGTAATCTCCATGTGAGTATGATTTCGGGGGTTTGAGCTTTCACAATAACTTAAGAAATGCGTACACCTAATTAAACCCAGAAAAGAAAACTATAATCCATATTTAAAGTTTGAAAATCCCATTAATCTGGTTGTAAACGAATGCACAAATGCCCCCTAAAGAAATCGCTCCTCAATCCAAACATAATGAGATCAGTGGAGTGATTTGTGAAGGGGAACAGGAAGAAGGGCATCAGTTCACCCCTTTGGTACTGACACTTCTTTGGCAAGAGCCCTCTACTCATCCCCCTCTCCTTCCATCTTGCCCTCCAATACTTCTATCTTTCTCTCTTCACCCCCCACCCACCCCCCTTTAGGACAGAAGAGTGTTGAGGCTGGTCTTGTTAGATGAAATATTAATGGGGAGTTGATGAGAGGAGAGAGGGTAGGTGGGAAGAGCAGAGACGCTCCTGTATCCTGTGGCCTACGTCTCTGTCTTAATGGGTGGTTGCCCATTATTCATGTACCAGCTAACCTGCACTGGCATCTCTGCTGGCACAGAGTGGGTGCTGAGCTGTTCCAGGCAGTCTTATGGGAGCCAGGTCAAGGACCTTTAAATAGAAATATGGACAGTTGGAGATCTCAATGTGCAGGAGGACGTTTTATTATAAGACAGAGTGGGCTTCAGAGTGGGTCTGCTGTTATGCTGAGCTCATTTGTGTCCAAGGCTAAATGGCTTCAAATGTTGTCGGTCTGTTGTGTGTGTGTGTGTGTGTGTGTGTGTGTGTGTGTGTGTGTGTGTGTGTGTGTGTGTGTGTGTGTGTGTGTGTGTGTGTGTGTGCATGCGTGGCTAGTGTTTAGTAGTACTAAGAAGTGTGAATGCATGGTAAGTGGTGGTGGAGTACACAGAGGTCTCTGGTAATTGTAAGTGAATCAATTAGAGATAACACTGTACATCACATGTCTGTCTCCTATGTATTATTCATGCTTTCATAGCATGCTCATAATGCATCTAAATTATTGACGTTAAACTGCATGTCATCTGCACATGACAGCCCTTATAGAGCATAACTATGCACAGCGGAGTTGACACACTGGTTTACACACGCGCGCACACACACACACTTATTCTATCGTGCACACTCGTGCTCACACACACACACACAAACACACACACACCCATTAGTCACACCACAGCTGTTCAACACACACTTTCACTAGTAACCATTTAGTCCCACTGTAGAAATACATTTAGATGCAGGTCTGTGTTTTAACACAACTTAATATGAATATTGCATGCATGTATTATTAAATCTGACTACTGACCCAGTGTACCTGATTAGAATTTACTACTTTCAACATGGTTTGTATTGTCCATCGTCTCTCTGTACCAGAGTGCTTAATAACAGCCATAGAGATAATGAGATGGCCAGATGTGAAAGCACTACTTAACACAGTCTGACCACCACTACACTACTGACAGGCTACAGAGAGAGGAGATAGAATGAGCGAGTTAGGATTAGATAAAAACAAGGCTTGAAGACTAAGAGAACAGGGGAACAAGAGTACACCAGAGAGAGAGATGGAGTGGGACAGAGAGCGAGAGAGAGATAGAAACAAACTGTATTTCATTGTCCTCATTGCATTGCACTGTATTTACTGAAATGCTGCACCACTATACTGCTTTGGCAATATCCACATATTGTATTTCATGCCATAAAGCAATCTGAAAAAGCAGATAAAGCAATCTGAATTTGAACAGGGTAAGCGGTGTAGTTTAATGAAGCCTGTGCTGGTTGACAGAATGTGATGGCATTAGTGTTGCAGTTGTGTGCTGCTCGTGTAGCGTTGCTCTCTCTGGCTCTCCCTCTGGCTCTCTCTCTGGCTCGCTCTCTCTCTGGCTCTCTCTCTGGCTCTCCCTCTGGCTCTCTCTCTGTCTCTCTCTCTCTCTCTCTCTGGCTCTCTCTCTGGCTCTCCCTCTGGCTCTCTCTCTGGCTCTCCCTCTGGCTCTCCCTCTGGCTCTCTCTCTCTGGCTCTCTCTCTCTGGTTCTCCCTCTGGCTCTCTCTCTGGCTCTCTCTCTCTCTGGCTCTCTCTCTCTGGCTCTCTCTCTCTGGCTCTCTCTCTCTGGCTCTATGTCTGGCTCTCTCTGGCTCTCTCTCTCTGGCTCTCTCTCATACTGTCTCACAGGCTCTCCCTCTGTCTCTCTCTCTGTCTCTCTCTCTGTCTTTGGGTCTCTTTGGCTCGGGTAAGCGGTGTAGTTTAATGAAGCCTGTGCTGGCTGACAGAATGTGATGGCATTAGTGTTGCAGTTGTGTGCTGCTCGTGTAGCGTTGCTCTCTCTGGCTCTCCCTTTGGCTCTCCCTCTGGCTCTCTCTCTCTCTGGCTCTCCCTCTGGCCCTCTCTCTCTCTGGCTCTCTCTTTGGCTCTCCCTCTGGCTCTCTCTCTGGCTCTCCCTCTGGCTCTCTCTCTGGCTCTCCCTCTGGCCCTCTCTCTCTCTGGCTCTCTCTCTGGCTCTCCCTCTGGCTCTCTCTCTGGCTCTCCCCTTGGCTCTCCCTCTGGCTCTCTCTCTCTGGCTCTCTCTCTCTGGCTCTCTCTCTCTGGCTCTCTCTCTCTGGCTCTCTCCCAGGCTCTCTCTCTGGCTCTCTCTCTTGCTCTCTCCCAGGCTCTCTCTCTGGCTCCCTCCCCGGCTCTCTCGCTCTGGCTCTCTCCCATGCTCTCTCTCAGGCTCTCTATCTGGCCCACTCTCAGGCTGTCTATCTGGCTCTCTCTGAGGCTCTCTCTCTGCCTCTCTCTAGCTCTCTCTCTCTGGCTCTCTCTGACTCTCTGGCTCTGTGGCTGTCTCTCTGGCATTCTCTCTGGCTCTATGTCTGGCTCACTCTGACTCTCTCTGGCTCTCTGGCGCTCTCTCTGGCTTTCTGGCACTCTCTCTGACTCTCTCGGGATCTTTGCCTCACTGGCGCTCTCTCTGGCGCTCTCTCTGGCTCTCTCTCTCTGGCTCTCTCTCTCTGGCTCTCTCTCTCTGGCTCTCTCCCAGACTCTCTCTCAGGCTCTCCCTCTGTCTCTCTCTCTGTCTCTCTCTCTGTCTCTTTCTCTCTCTGGCACTCTCCCTGGCTCTTTCTCTGTCTCTCTCTCTGTCTCTCTCTGGCTCTCTTTGGCTCTCTCTCTGTTTCTGTCTGGTTCGCTCTCTGGCGCTCTCTCTGGCTCTTTCTCTGACTCTCTGGCTCTCTCTGGCTCTCTCTGGCTCTCTCTTGTGCTCTCTCTTGTGCTCTCTCTGGCTCTCTCTGGTGCTCTCTTTGGCTCTCCACTGTCTCTCTCTCTGTCTCTCTCTCTGTCTCTCTCTCTGGCTCTTTGGCTCTCTCTCTGACTCTCTTTGGCTCTCTCTCTGACTCTCTTTGGCTCTCTATCTCTCTGGCTCTCTCTTTGGCGCGCTCTCTGGCTCTTTTTCGCTGGCTCTTTCTGACTCTCCTACTCTCTGACTCTGTGGCTTTCTCTCTGGCTCTCTGGCGTTTTCTCTGGCACTCTTTCTGGTTCTCTGGCGCTCTCTCTGGCTCTCTGGCATTCTATCTGGCATTCTCTCTGGCTCTCTCTGGCACTATCTGGCACTCTCTGGCTCTCTCTGGCTCTCTCTGGCTCTCTGGCATTCTCTTTGGCTCTCTCTCTGGCTCTCTCTGGTGCTCTCTGGCTCTCTCTGGCTCTCTGGCACGCTCTCGGGCTCTCTCCGGCTGTCTCTCTAGCTCTCTGGCTGTTCTTCTGGCTATCTGGCTCTCTGACTTTCTCTCTGGCTCTCTCTGGCACTCTCTCTGGCTCACTCTCTCTCTCTCTCTCTGACTCGCTGGCTCTGTGGCTCTCTCTCTCTGTTTCTCTGGCACTCTCTCTGATTCTCTCTGGCTGTCTCTCTGGCTCTCTGGCTGTCTCTCTGGCTATCTGTCTCTCTGACTCTTTCTGGCTCTCTCTCTCTCTTGCAGCTCTCTGGCTTACTCTCTCTTTCTTTGGTGCTCTCTGGCACTCTTTCTGGCTCACCTTCTCTCTCTGGCTGTCTCTCTGGCTCTTTGGCTCTCTGGCACTCTCTCTCTGGCTCTCTCTGGCTCTCTGGCCCTCTGTCTCTCTGTCTCTCTGTCTCTGGCTCTCTGGCACTCCGTGGCTTGCTGGCACTCTCTCTGGCTCTCTCTGGCTCTCTGGCACTCTCTCTGGCTCTCTGGCTCTCTGGTGCTCTCTCTGGCTCTATGGCACTCTCTTTGACTCTCTGGCTCTCTGGCACTCTCTCTGGCTCTCTGGTGCTCTCTGGCTTGCTGGTACTCTCTCTGGCTCTCTCTGGCTGTCTATGGCTCTTTGGGTCTCTGGCTGTCTCTCTAGCTATCTGGCTCTCTGGCGCTCTCTGGCTCTCTGGCACTCTCTCTGGCGCTCTCTCTGGATTTCTCTCTGGATCTCTCTCTGGCGCTGTCTCTGGCTCGCTCTCTGGATCTTTCTCTGGCTCTCTGGCACTCTCTCTGGCTCTCTGGTTCTCTCGCTCTCTGGCTCCCAGGCTCTATGGCTCTCTCTGGCTCTCTGGCTCCCTCTCTGGCTCTCCGGCTCTCTCTCTGGCTCTCTGGCTCCCTCTCTGGATCCTCTCTGGCACTCCTGGTCACTCTCTGTCTGTCTGTCTGTCTGTCTGTCTGTCTGTCTGTCTGTCTGTCTGTCTGTCTGTCTGTCTGTCTGTCTGTCTGTCTGTCTGTCTGTCTGTCTGTCTGTCTGTCTGTCTGTCTGGCTCTTTCTGGCTTGCCGGCGCTCTCTTTGTCTCTCTCTGGCTTTCTCTCTGGCTCTCTGGGTCTCTGGCTATCTGGCTCTCTGACTCTCTCTCTGAGAGGGGTTATTAGAACTATGCATTGAGGAGTTCACACATCATAGAACAGAAACAAGAGAGAGAGAGTGTGTGTCTGTGGATTTGTGTCTTTGTGTCTGTGTTGGTGAGTGTGCTGTGCTGTTGTTTTACCCGGACAGTGGTGGTGTTGCATTGCATGACAGAGCCAGCCTCTCTCACTGTGCAGTGTGGTACAATGTATCCGTGTCGGCGGTGGACAAGACGTATAGTTGCAACTCAACAAGCTCCCGTGAAGCAATTTGGGCGGGGAGGGGGGATAGATGAGGTGTGGGGAGGAGGGGGCTGGGGTTATCGGTCCAATCGTTCCGTGATGGTGAACATCTGGGAGTGTTTGAGCATCCATCTGTAAGTGAATGACCGCCCAGTCAGTACTAATGGCCTACTATGCTCACTGCCTCTCTGACCTCTCTGACCGCGTGTTTGAGTTGGATGACCAGCTCAGTCGAGGGAGAGACGCTCTCTGTTTTTTAAAGCTTCTAGGCATGGCAAACGTGTTTACTCTACACCAGGAAACTTGTCTTGACATAGTATTCCAACATCATGCTCAGTGAACATCATTCCCATAAGGACAAGTCCTTACCAATATGGATTGAAACATTAGATTATGGTAGATTCTGTTCCCATTTGCTTTTCTGTGTTATCTCTGAAGTTGATGGTAAAGTTGACTGATAACTTCCATGTCCTTGAGACTGTCCACCTGCCTCCTTCCTCCATCCGGTCACCACGGGTGACCACTAACATCTACAGGGATTGCCTCCAATCATAAATCAATGCCCCAGACCACACCTCCTGTCTCCACCGACTTTACCCTCTACCGCTACCCCCAGCTGATCTACCTTTATCTGTCCAGACAGACGCCTCACACATCGACATATACACACAAAAACACATGACCACACGCAGCAACACACACAGACGCAAACACGCAGGCACACGTGCACACACACATTTTAAAAACTTTATTTGAATCCACAAATAACATTACATCATAAAGTATTCAAAGGTCGTTGATGCAAGGACACATAAGGAAAGGAAAAGGCCTCTGGCATAGGTTTCGCGGAAAGAGACCAGGATGCTTTGTGAGGATCAGGTGACGAGTGGCTAATCTTCCCTTGCCTTCCGTTCTGCTAGCTAACGTTCAATCACTGGAAATCCTATATCCTACCAACGGGACATTAAAAACTGTAATATCTCATGTTTCACCGAGTCATGGCTGAACGGCGACATTAAGAACATACAGCTGGCGGGTTATGCACTCTATCGGCAGGACAGAACAGCAGCCTCTGGTAAGACAAGTTCAGGTAGTGAGTGTTTTAATAAAATAAGACAAAACAAGAAACACTAACAACACAGACATGAAACAGAAACAATGATGCCTGGGAAGGAACCAAAGGGAGTGACATTTATAAGGAAGGTAATCAGGGAAGTGATGGAGTTCAGGTGAGTCTGACGACTCGCAGGTGCGCGTAATGATGGATACAGGTGTGTGCCATTACAAGCAGCCTGGTGACCTGGAGGCTGAGAGGGAGCACACCTGACAGTACCCCCTCCCCGACACGCGGCTCCTGCCGCAGGACGCTGACCAAAATGACGATCCCGGGGATCAGGAGCGGATCAGTCACCTCTGCTGAGGCGCAGGAAACCAGTCATTCCGGCTGAGACACGGGAGCATGGCAAACTGTCTGAGGCATGCGAGCCTGTAGTGGCTCCCGGACCCGACGTCATTCCCACCGAAACAACAACAGAAAATGACTCCCTGATGCTTCCCTTAGGTGAGGCGTCATTCTGTAACGACATGCGCTGAGAGTCCGGAAGCAAGATCAGGGAGTGAGTGTTCTAAGAAAATTAACATAAGACATAGAGAGAAACACTAACAACACAGACATGAAACTGAAACAATGATGCCTGGGGAAGGAACCAAAGGGAAGGGGAAGGTAATCAGGGAAGTGATGGAGTCCAGGTGAGTCTGACAATGCACAGGTGCGAGCGCAACGATGGTGACAGGTGTGCGCCATAACGAGCAGCCTGGTGATCTAGAGGCTGGAGAGGGAGCACACGTGACAGTTATTCTTATATCTTTTTTAGGGTGGGGGGGTATTTTCTTAACCTCTTATATCTAGACGTTCCGCTAGCAGAACACCTGCTCCAATATCCAATGATAGGCGTGGCGCGAATTACAAATTCCTCAAAAATCCCAAAACTTCCATTTTTCAAACATATGACTATTTTACACCATTTTAAAGACAAGACTCTCCTTTATCTAACCACACTGTCCGATTTCAAAAAGGCTTTACAGCGAAAGCAAAACATTAGATTATGTCAGCAGAGTACCCAGCCAGAAATAATCAGACACCCATTTTTCAAGCTAGCATATAATGTCACAAAAAACAAAACCACAGCTAAATGCAGCACTAACCTTTGATGATCTTCATCAGATGACACGCCTAGGACATTATGTTATACAATACATGCATGTTTTGTTCAATCAAGTTCATATTTATATCAAAAACCAGCTTTTTACATTAGCATGTGACGTTCAGAACTAGCATTCCCACCGAACACTTCCGGTGAATTTACTAAATTACTCACGATAAACGTTCACAAAAAGCATAACAATTATTTTAAGAATTATAGATACAGAACTCCTTTATGCACTCGCTATGTCCGATTTTAAAATAGCTTTTCGGTGAAAGCACATTTTGCAATATTCTGAGTAGATAGCCCAGCCATCACGGCTAGCTATTTTGACCCTCACCAAACTCCGATTTACTATTAGAAAAGTTTGATTACCCTTCCTGTTCTTCGTCAGAATGCACTCCCAGGACTGCTACTTCAATAACAAATGTTGGTTTGGTTCAAAATAATCCATAGTTATATCCAAATAGCGGTGTTTTGTTCGTGCGTTCAAGACACTATCCAAGGGTGACGAAGGGTTACGCGCCCGACACGTTTTCGTGACAAAATAATTCTAAATATTCCATTACCGTACTTCGAAGCATGTCAACCGCTGTTTAAAATCAATTTTTATGCTATTTTTCTCGTAAAAAAGCGATAATATTCCGACCTGGAGTCGTTGTTTACGTTCAAAGACGAAAGAATAAAAACATGGGGTCGCCTCGTGCACGTGCCTCAGTCTCATTGTACTCTGATCGACCACTATCAAAATGCGCTAATGTTTTTCAGCCAGGGCCTGCAAAGCCACCATTCAGCTTTTTCCCGGTTTCTGAGAGCCTATGGGAGCCGTAGGAAGTGTCACGTTACAGCAGAGATCCCCTGTTTTGGTTAGAGATGATCAAGAAGGCCAAGAAATGGTCAGACAGGGTACTTCCTGTACAGAATCTTCTCAGGTTTTGGCCTGCCAAATGAGTTCTGTTATACTCACAGACACCATTCAAACAGTTTTAGAAACTTTGGAGTGTTTTCTATCCAAAGCTAATAATTATATGCATATTCTAGTTTCTGGGCAGGAGTAATAATCAGATTAAATCGGGTACGTTTTTTATCCGGCCGTGCAAATACTACCCCATAACAGGTTAACACTGCATTGTTGGTTAAGGGCTTGTAAGTAAGCATTTCACTGTAAGGTCTACATTTGTTATATTCGGTGCATGTGACAAATACAATTAGATTTGATTTATTCTTAGCATTTAAAATGGCCCTCTGTGCCTCTGAGGATACACTATTATCAACCTGAGTAAAGAAAGAAAAGCACACACAGATAGAGCGAGAGAGAGAGAGAGAGAGAGAGAGTGAGTGGAGGAAAAGAGTGGATGATTTCCCTCGTCGACTCTGTTGCTTTGAAGAGTAAACACAATACTGGGTCTCATAGTGGTGTCTTGGGGCTTGGTTGGAATCTGCAGGCCCAGTCAGAACCAATATTACTGGGTACCACAGTTGGAGACTGCAGGCCCAGTCAGAGCCAAAATTACTGGGTTCCACGTCTGTACCACAGCCCTCAAACAGCCTCCTGTGTACGGTATCTCCTCAGTACAATGGAGGAATGCTAAGATAATAAAATACTAGGGTCTCTACAGTGTTCCTCAATCACCACAGAATCAAAACCTAGAGTACACCACTTTCTGTTCTGTGTTTTAGCCTTCCTATCTGCCCCCCCCCCTCTCCCTATCTCTCGATCTCTCTCTCAGTGCATGCTGGGAGTGTTTTGTATTTGAGAGGCCTGGTGAAGGGCTCTGTCCTTTCTTATTTTCTTGATTATTTCCTTGGTCTTTTCTTTCAATTTTTATTTTCTATGGTGGAGGGTTAACACAGTGTTAGTTTAGTTGTACCGACTGTTCAATTTTTTCAAGGAGGAAAAGCACAGAGTTTTAGTCTCCTGGGGTTTGAATGGTGTGGTTTGCGCGATGGCTTCGCAGCTTAATGCGGAGGTTACCCTGTCGTTACAGCATGGTTTCAGGTGTGTTGCTGAGAATGGACTTAAGGTGGAAGAGGTTCTGCTCGCGGTCGGCGAACAGGTAGGAGCTGAATTTATACATTCCACATCCAGAATGAACAAAGCTGTGGTTGTGTTCTTGAATCTGGTGGGTAGGCTGATTGCTGGTGGAATATTTGTAAGGGAAGTGTTCTCCTCTTTCGACTCCTTCGACTAGGGTGGTAGTTGCGAATCTACCTCCATTTATTACGTATGATCAAATCCGGAAAGAGCTGAGTCTGTTTGGTAAGTTTACTAGCGGTTCGTGTACTGTCGGCAGGTTTTCAGACAGATGCCGTTAACTTCTCAGGGCTGCCTGGGACGCTACCGTCCCACCCACGGTTCACACTATTCAACTGCCAGTGAAAAATCAAAACAACAAAATGTCATAATTCAAAGTTCTCAAACATACACCATTTTAAAGATAAACCTCTCCTTAATGTAACCATATTGTCCGATTTCAAAAAGACTTTACGGCAAAAGCATAAAGTTAGATTGTGTTAGGACAGTGAAAACACAAGAAAAACCACACAGCCATTTTCCAAGCAGGAGAGGGGTCACAAAAACCATAAATTCAGCTAAAATGATGCACTAACCTTTGACGATCTTCATCAGATGACACTCCTAGGACTCAATGTTAGACAATACATGTATATTTTGTTCGATAAAGTTCATATTTATATCCAAAAACAGCATTTTACATATTTTGCCTCCAATACTGCCGGTGGATCAGCACAACAATTTACAAAAATACTCATCATAAACGTTGATAAAATATTAAACTGTTATTCAAAGAATTATAGATGAACATCCCCTTTATGCAACCGCTGTGACAGATTTCAAAAAAGCTTCACGGGGAAAGCACACTTTGCAATAATCTGAGTATTGCACTCAGAAAAAGACATCAAGCAATACAGATACCCGCCATTTTGGAGTCATCTAAAATCATAAATAGCATTAGAAATATTCACTTACCTTTGATGATCTTCATCAGAAGGCACTTCCAGGAATCCCAGGTCCACAATAAATGTTGTTTTGTTCGATAAAGTCCATAATTTATGTCCAAATACCTCCTTGTTGTTTGCGCATTCAGTAAGCTACTCCAAATGTAGGAAGCACGGCCAAAATGTCACAACGAAAAGTCAAAAAAAGTTATATTTACGTTCGTTCAAACATGTCAAACGTTGTATAGTATCAATCTTTAGGGCCTTTTTAACTTAGAACTTCAATAATATTCCAACCGGACAATTCCAATATCTTGAAAAACGTTATGGAACACAGCTACCCATCACGTGAATGCGCGTCACAAAACCCATGTCATTTTCTGAGTCACCTACTTCCATGTCCTCTTGTTCGCTCTGTGTTTACCGCAAACGCCTGAAACTAGGTTCTAAAGACTGTTGACATCTAGTGGAAGCCTTAGGAAGTGCAAAATGAACCCTAAGTCACTGTGTGTTAGATAGGCAATGACTTGAAAAGAGTACATGCATCAGATTTCCCACTTCCTGGTTAGATTTTTCTCAGATCTTTGCCTGCCATATGAGTTCTGTTATACTCACCGACATCATTCAAACAGTTTTAGAAACTTCAGAGTGTTTTCTATCCAAATATACTAATGATATGCATATCCTACCTTCTGAGCCCGAGTAGCAGGCAGTTTAATTTGGGCACGATTTTCATCCGAAATCGAAAATACTGCCCCCTATACCTTGACAGGTTAAGCATGTTGTTTCGTTCTGGAAGCATGTGTTCATGTTTCTGAATGACAATCGGCAACAGTTAAATGTGCATTTTGAAGTGAGGCATGGGGAGGGGTGGGGTTTGCCAGCACAGATAGTCTTAGCTTTGCGTGCCCACATAAAGGCTGTAGACAAGGTGAGGGTACAAGCGCCAGTGGGGGAAATCAAGGTAAAAGTGCAGGGAGCAATGAGATGCAGGCAGCAGAGGCTGGGCCTAGTCATGCTATAGATGGTGATGTAGATGAGGCTGGGTCTAGTAATGCTATAGATGGTGGTGTAGATGAGGCTGGGTCTAGCCATGCTATAGATGGTGGTGTAGATGAGGCTGGGTCTAGCCATGCTATAGATGGTGGTGTAGATGAGGCTGGGTCTAGCCATGCTATAGATTGGTGGTGTAGCTGAGACTGGGTCTAGTAATGCTATGGATGTTGGTGTAGATGAGGCTGGGCCTAGTCATGCTATAGATGGTGGTGTAGATGAAGCTGGGTCTAGTCAGGCTATAGATGGTGGTGTAGTTGAGGCTGGGTCTAGTCAGGCTATAGATGGTGGTGTAGTTGAGGCTGGGTCTAGTCATGCTATGGATTGTGGTGTAGATGAAGCTGGGTATAGTCAGGCTATAGATGGTGGTGTAGATGAAGCTGGGCCTAGTCAGGCTATAGATGGTGGTGTAGATGAAGCTGGGACTAGTCAGGCTATAGATGGTGGTGTAGATGAAGCTGGGCCTAGTCAGAATATAGATGGTGGCTTAGTTGAGGCTGGGTGTAGTCAGGCTATAAATGGTGGTGTAGATGAAGCTGGGCCTAGTCAGGCTATAGATGGTGGTGTAGATGAAGCTGGGACTAGTCAGGCTATAGATGGTGGTGTGGATGAAGCTGGGCCTAGTCAGGATATAGATGGTGGTGTAGTTGAGGCTGGGTCTAGTCAGGCTATAGATGGTGGTGTAGATGAAGCTGGTTATAGTCAGGCTATAGATGGTGGTGTAGTTGAGGCTGGGTCTAGTCATGCAATAGATGGTGGTGTAGTTGAAGCTGGGTCTCGTCAGGCTATAGATGGTGGTGTAGTTGAGGCTGGGTCTAGTCAGGCTATGGATCGTGGTGTAGATGAGGCTGGGTCTAGTCATGCTATGGATTGTGGTGTAGTTGAGGCTGGGTCTAGTCATGTTATGGATGGTGGTGTAGTTGAGACTGAGTCTAGTCATGCTATGGATGGTGGTGTAGATGAGGCTGGGCCTAGTCAGGTTATGCTAGTGGATGAGGAGAGTATAGTAGGGAAAGGTAAGCGACTAGGGGCGGTGGAGGAGGGTGTCAAGCGGAAGAGGGAAGAGGAGGAGAAGAAAGGAGGTGGGATGGGAGAGGCCGGTGTGGTCAAAGGCAGTGTGGTCAAAGGCACTAAGGAACTTTTGCCTGGTGCTGGGAGGGGGGTGGGGGGGCGACTAGAGAGAAAGGGCAGGTGGTCAGGATGGGAGATGGAGATGAGGAGGAGGAGGAAGGTGAGTCTGAGGAAGAGGACGATGAGGAGGCTTTCTTTTCAGACTCCTCTTGAATGGGTCCAGAGCTGACAGCCAATCAGGCAGAGGGGTCAAAGTACACTGTGAGGGTACTGTCAAGGTTCTTGAATGAGACTTAAGAGAAAAAGGTTCATCTTGAAAGAGAAAGTTGGTCACAACAGTGCGTAAGGGTCTACCTTCAGACGTGTTTAGATTCATCGTTTTTTTCTGTCACTGGGGCTTTTTGAGCTTTGCTATTGGTCTCTTTCTTTACTGGCTTTTCTCACAATTCTTATGGAGACTCTTCGGGTAGCCTCACTTAATATAACGTACACCAGATATGCGGAAAAAAGGAGTCTGTTGGGTGAATATGTAAAACAAAAAAAAGTACAGGTGTTTTTTCCGCAAGAGACACATAGTGATGTGGTGAATGAGGTCGATTGGGGGCTCTGGTGGAAAGGGGCAAGTATGCTGAGCCATGGAACAAATGTTAGTGCAGGGGCGGCAGTCTTTTTTGCACCAGGTCTGGCCGTAATAATTTGCCCCTCAAAGGTGGCGTGCAGGGGTAGACGGCTTGTTGTAAAATAAATTAACAACGGAGGTTTTGTCCTTAGAAATGTGTATGAGTCTAACACAGGTAGAGAGAGGGGACGTCTGTTTGGGTGTCTTAGACAGGAACAGGTAGCTCTTGAGGAGACGCTGGTGGTCGGCGGGGACTGGAACTGTACGATGGATTTTATGAATGATGGAAATGGGGAGGAGCCTCATTCAGGCTCAGTGGGAGTGTTAAGGGACATCATTAACCTCTCTATGGGGTGTAGGACGCTACCGTCCCACCTGGCCAACACCCAGTGAAATTGCAGAGCGCCAAATTCAAAAACAGAAATACTCATAATAAAAATTCATAAAACATACAAGTGTTTTACATCGAATTGAAGATTAACTTCTTGTTAATCCAACCATGGTGTCAGATTTCAAAAAGGCTTTACGGCGAAAGCATACCATGCGATTATCTGAGAACAGCGCCCAGCAGACAAATCATTACAAACAGTAACCAGCCAAGTAGAGGAGTAACAAATGTCAGGAATAGTGATAAAATGAATCACTTACCTTTGATGAACTTCATATGGTTGCACTCACAAGACTCCCATTTACTCAATAAATGTACGTTTTGTTTGATAAGTTCCCTCTTTATATCCAAAAACCTTTGTTTTGTTTGTGCGTTTTGTTCAGTAATCCACAGGCTCAAAGGCAGTCACAACAGACAGACGAAAAATCTGAAAAGTATCAGTAAAGTTCGTGGGAACATGTCAAACGATGTTTATAATCAATCCTCATGTTATTTTTAGTCATAATAATCAATAACATTTCAACTGGACAAAAGCTTTGTCAATATAAAAGGAAAACAAGAAAGGCATGCTCTTGGTCGTGCGCATGAACAACCTCTGTCACACTGCAGGGTCCACTCATTCAGACTGGTCTTACTCCCTCATTTTTCAGAATACAAGCCTGAAACAATTTCAAAAGACTGTTGACATCTAGTGGAAGCCATAGGAAGTGCAATTTAAGTCCTAAGTCAATGGATACTGTAATGGCATTCAATAGAAAACTACACAAATAAAAAAAAACTCAGTTTTTTTTCTCAGATTTTCACCTGCCATATCAGTTCTGTTATACTCACAGACATTATTTTAACAGTTTTGGAAACTGTAGAGTGTTCTATCCAAATCTACCAATTATATGCATATCCTAGCTTCTGGGCCTGAGTAGCAGGCAGTTTACTTTGGGCACGCTTTTCATCCGGAGGTGAAAATAATGCCCCCTACCCTAGTGAGGTTAAGCAGTTTGATCTAGTGGATGTTTGGAGATCTAGACATCCCAACACAAGACAGTATACATGGGTGAAGGTCTTTGGGGCTAGGGTGAGTGCAGCCCGACTCGATCGGTTTTATATGTCCAGGAATCAGTGAAGGGCTTAACATTTTGGATGTGTACTGTACCTGGGCTCGGAGATGTGGGTCAGGATGAACTGGGAGGGGCTGTCACAGGCAGTAGTGTCAAGACTGTCCAGGTGGAGGTGGCTCCTATCCCATGTGTCATATAGAGGGAGGGTGCTGATGATCTACAACCTGGCGGCATCCTCCCTGTGGCATAAGCTGTCTGTCCTCAACCCCCCCGCCGGTCTGCTTGTATACCTGGAACCCAAGCTGGTGTATTTTTTCTGGTCAGGCCGTCAGTGTTGTACATGTCCGTCCACAAAGGAGGACAGGGCCTGGTGGAACCGGAGAGCAGGGTGTCTGCATTCCGACTAAAGGCGGTGCAGAGACTGATGTACCATACTGATGTCGGCTGGAGGGAACCAGCATGCGCGCTACTGAGGAGAGCTGGCGGATTAGGGTTGGACCGGCAGCTGTTCCTCATGAGGCTGGAGAGGGTGAGTACAGCAGGTCTCTCTGATTTCTACTCTGCGGTGCTGAGGGCCTAGCTTCTGCAAAGGCCCACACGAGAAGGGGGTGTGGAGCCTGGGCTGTGGGTGTGGGAGGAGCCTATCTTCCACAATCCAGCCATCCTTTTGAGATCAGTTTAGTCGACCACCCTGCTGAAACAACTGATGGCAGCGAGTTTACTAAGGCTGGGCGACTTGCGGCTGCGTGGGGAGGAGGGGTGGAAAACCCCAGAAGTCCTGCACAACAAACAGGACTAACATTTCTTAGGCTGCTGGAGAGAGATTCCTGGGGGAGATCCAGAAGGCACTGTCTGAGCCAGTAAGGGGGGGGGGGGGTGTTTGAGCAGCCAAATGGGAAGGGGCCACCAATGTTTCTGCACTGCAGGTGACGGCAGAGACTGGGGACTGGCAAGGTGGTATGGAGTACTTGTTGGACTTTAACACTCTGTGCCTGGGGGAGTTTGGGGGGGTGCGAGGTAATCCCCTCTACAACCTCTGCGTTAAGGTGAGGAACTTTAGGAGGCTAACAGGAGTGAAGGCACATCAGTGGCAGGGGGTATGTGGGGTGAAGTGTATGGTGGGTTTTAGATGGAGGGGGCTCTACAAACTCCCAGTACCAAAGAGGTTTTAATGAAATGAGGATGTATCGTTAAAGAAAGACAACATGACAAAAAAGTCTCTCTCTTTCATCATCTGTTGTTGTTCCCTGATATAGACTCGTTGACCTCTTAGTGACAGAGCAGGCTGATCAATGCTTAGCAGTAATATTTTTTGCCCTCCACCCTTTTGAACTATACTGAACAAAAATATAAACGCAACATGTAAAGTGTTGGTCCCATGTTTCATGAGCTGAAATAAAAGATCACAGAAATGTTCCATACGCACAAAAAGCATATTTATCTCAAACAAACTTGTTTACATCCCTGTTGGTGAGCATTTCTCCTTTGTCAAGGTAATCCATCCACCTGACAGGTGTGGCATATCAAGAAGCTGATTAAACAGCATGATCATTACAATAAAAGGCCACTCTAAAATGTGCAGTTTTATCACATCTCAAGTTTTGAGGGAGTGTGTAATTGGCATGCTGACTGCAGGAATGTCCAACAGAGCTGTTGCCAGAGAATGTAATGTTCATATCTCTACCATAAGCTGCCTCCAATGTTTAGAGAATTTGGCAGTGCGTCCAACTGGCCTCACAACTGCAGACCATGTGTAACCACACCAGCCCAGGACCTCCACATCCGGCTTCTTCACCTGCGGGATCGTCTGAGGGGGGGTGGGGGTGTTGCTAAGGAGTATTTCTGTCTGTAATAAAGCCCTTTAGTGGGGAAAAACTAATTCTGATTGGGTCGGCCTATGCCCTCTCAGGTCCACCCATGGCTGTGCCCCTGCCCAGTCATGTGAATGTATTTAAATTGACTGATTTTCTTATATGAACTGTAACTCAGTAAAATCTTTGAAATTGTTGCATGTTGAGTTTCTATTTTTGTTCAGTATAATTATGTAAATCTCTAAGACTTTACTTAGGGTGCATGCCTCAACAGATAGCTGCTGTCACTCTGGGTTCGACACTACACATTAGCCAGTGAGTGACTTATAGTAAACACATTCGTTTTTTTGCGATTGCTTACAGACTTGTTGCGGAATTTGGCTCATTGTGTCTAATCTCACACATAAGCCAAATAAGACACAACACTTGGAGATAAACATCTCACTTCTATGTCAAAATGAAACTCTGCAATCAAAACCTAACAATCCTTTTTGAAAGTGGCATTTTTGCAACAAAATGATATACACATGCACCATTTGAATCACTCTTTCAAATCAGCAACATGCTGATGTACTTTATACAAAACAATGCTGTCTTTAGTACTTTGTATACCTTTTTAATTTTGTCATACAGGCGTCTGTGAAAGATTGTTCCAGTACAGTACATCTACTCACATTTCAATGAACCCAAAAATAGAAAGGCTTCAGAAAAAAATATATACAGCTTATTTTTTGCCATTGCAGGTTTTTACAACCAAAAAACAAAGAAAAGTAGAATTACATTACCGTAATCAATACAATATGTTACTGTAAACTCAGAAACAAAAATAATTACAGTAAAATTACAGTGCAATAGTAAAAAAAAAAATATATATTGTAAGGGATGGGGTGGATGGTTTATGGATCCCCCTTCTGTTAGGGTCTGGCCACATCACCTCATCCACATCACAAGCAATGTCATCCCTGGCTAGGCAACGGGGAAAATATTGCCTTGCTTGTCGTATCCAACCCTGGACTGACCCCACCTCAATGTCTCCGCATGCCTCTTCCATTGCTTGCAGAAGAGGCAGGCGGGCATGTGGTTGGCGGTCATACACTTTCCAACGCCAAGCCAAAAATAATTCCTCAATCGGATTGAGAAATGGGGAGTAAGGAGTCAAGTATACAACTGTGAAGTTATTGTGGTTGGTGAACCAATCCCTGACCAGAGCAGCCTGGTGGAAACTAACATTATCCCAGATGACAACAAACCTGGGCTGCTCTGGTCCATACTGTACAACTGCATTATGTAGTGCATCCAGAAATATGATTATGTGTGTAGTATTGTAGGGACCTAGGGTGGCATGGTGATGGAGAACTCCTTGTAGACTAATGGCGGCACACAAGGTGATATTTCCCCCACGCTGCCCAGGGACATTCACAATGGCTCTTTGTCCTATAACATTTCGGCCCCGACGTCTGGTTTTAGCTAGATTGAATCCAGCTTCATCAATGAAAATAAACTCATGAGGCTGTGCAGCTGCATCAAAGTCCAGGACTCTGTAACAGAAAATGCATACACTGTACCGTGAATATGGTGTAACTCAAAACACAGGACTACAATGTCTACATTTTCACACAAGGATGGGGTTTGTGGATGGGGGTGGGTTCATTCAGTCAAAACTACAGCTACAGGCAAGGCAGGTACCCCCCCTCCCCCCCCATCCCCAGAATGGGGGCCCCTGCCTATGTCACATACTGCTTTGTCTGAATGTATCTATGCAGTGACAATAGGACACAATCTACTGCCATTACTTTATTACAGTATAGTGCAGTGACACTTACACTTACTTGCACATAGTCATAGTGAAGGTCTTTGACTCTAACACTGTTCCTCTCAAATGGAACCCTGTACAGCTGCTCCATCGTAAGTTGATGTTGACGCAAGATGCGGCAGAGTGTCGACATACTGACACGTTTGATGTTATACATGTTGTGTGATGGCGAGGGTTTGCTCTCGTAGTTGATGTAGGTGTCTGGTGTGGTTTGCCAACACTACATTGACAATGGCCAGTTCCTGTTCATGGGTGAACAGACGACCTCCTGAGGGTAGAAGGCAACGTCTGGCAGTTCTGTAGAAAATGCAAGAATATGATGTCATTGGTCAGGTTATTTTTTACATACTGTACTGTCATACTGTACACAGTAACATCAAAACTGTATTGCACAGCACTATACCTATTTTTTTGTTCACTGAGGAGCGTAGGCCTAATATTGTAGGACTACAGTCGTGGCCAAAAGTTTTGAGAATGACACACATATACATTTTCACAAAGTCTGCTGCCTCAGTTTGTATGATGGCAATTAGCATATACTCCAGAATGTTATGAGGAGTGATCAGATGAATTGCAATTAATTGCAAAGTCCCTCTTTGCCATGCAAATGAACGTAATCCCCCAAAAAACATTTCCACTGCATTTCAGCCCTGCCACAAAAGGACCAGCTGACATCATGTCAGTGATTCTCTCGTTAACACAGGTGTGAGTGTTGACGAGGACAAGGCTGGAGATCACTCTGTCATGCTGATTGAGTTCGAATAACAGACTGGAAGATTCAAAAGGAGGGTGGTGCTTGGAATCATTGTTCTTCCTCTGTCAAACATGGTTACCTGCAAGGAAACGTGCCGTTATCATTGCTTTGCACAAAAAGGGCTTCACAGACAAGGATATTGCTGCCAGTAAGATTGCACCTAAATCAACCATTTATCGGATCATCAAGAACTTCAAGGAGAGCGGTTCAATTCTTGTGAAGAAGGCTTCAGGGAGCCCAAGAAAGCCCAGCAAGCGCCAGGACCGTCTCCTAAAGTTGATTCAGCTGCGGGATCGGGGCACCACCAGTACAGAGCTTGCTCAGGAATGGCAGCAGGCAGGTGTGAGTGCATCTGCACGCACAGTGAAGCGAAGACTTTTGGAGGATGGCCTGGTGTCAAGAAGGGCAGCAAAGAAGCCACTTCTCTCCAGAAAAACATCAGGGACAGACTGATATTCTGCAAAAGGTACAGGGATTGGACTGCTGAGGACTGGGGTAAAATAATTTTCTCTGATGAATCCCCTTTCTGATTGTTTGGGGCATCCAGAAAAAAGCTTGTCCGGAGAAGACAAGGTGAGTGCTACCATCAGTCCTGTGTCATGCCAACAGTAAAGCATCCTGAGACCATTCATGTGTGGGGTTGCTTCTCAGCCAAGGGAATGGGCTCACTCACAATTTTGCCTAAGAACACAGCAATGAATAAAGAATGAATGGTACCAACACATCCTCCGAGAGCAACTTCTCCCAACCATCCAGGAACAGTTTGGTGATGAACAATGCCTTTTCCAGCATGATGGAGCACCTTGCCATAAGGCAAAGTGATTCTTAAGTGGCCCGGGGAACAAAACATTAATATTTTGGGTCCATGGCCAGGAAACTACCCAGACCTTAATCCCATTGAGAACTTGTGTTAAATCCTCAAGAAGCAGGTGGGCAAACAAAAACCCACAAATTCTGACAAACTCCAAGCATTGATTATGCAAGAATGGGCTGCCATCAGTCATTATGTGGCCCAGAAGTTAATTGACAGCATGCCAGGGTGGATTGCAGAGGTCTTGAAAAAGAAGGGTCAACACTGCAAATATTGACTCTTTGCATCAACTTCATGTAATTGTCAATAAAAGCCTTTGACACTTATGAAATGCTTGTAAGTTTACTTCAGTATTCCATAGTAACATCTGACAAAAATATCTAAGGACACTGAAGCAGCAAACTTTGTGAAAATAATATTTGTGTCATTCTCTAAACTTTTGGCCACAACTGTACATTGTATTGTACTGTGATGCAGCATGATGTGCAACAATTACATAGGTACAGTCTAGTGTAGAAAGTTGAAGTCATACCTGCTCTCCAGTCTAAATGTCCATATTATGGATGCTACCATGTAGCGACTCAGGTTGGGCTGGACTCTCTGCCCAGCCTCCCTTATCGTCAGGCCATGATTTATGACATGGCCCACCAAAGTGGCCCTAATGTCATCAGAAATATTTATCTGTCTATTGCCTGGTCCCCTTCTTTATTCTTATCTTCGTCGTCCTCCTCCTACTCCTCTCTCTCTTCCTCTTCCTCTTCCTCTCGCTCTCACTGCCTCCATGTTTGCAAAGTTCTCACAAAAGAGGTGATCTTACCTGAGGTCTACTTGTAGTGCTGAGGCTCAGACTAATTGGTGTTCAATTACTGTAGAAGGGTTTTCATGTGTGTGTGGGGGTGTTGCCAATTTCAGGTATGTTTTGCATTTTGAATAGAAGTGTTTTCCCAATGACTGCAAGAGATTTCATTATTGAACGAAGTGTCTAATGTAAAAAACAGTGTACTGTTTGTTGCAAGTGTGTTACAGAATTGCAAAACAAAGTGCAAAGCAGAAAATGTGTTTGTACTTTTGGTGCCTTTGTTTAAGGCATGGTTACAAAAGGTGTTGATGCTTTTGTCTAAGCATTCACTTTGAGTGGGTAAGCAAACGGCAAAAACTGTAAAGGAAATGAATGTCACACACTCAGTTTTCCATCAGTGTTTTCTAGCTCATCAGTGTTTTCTAGCTCATCAGTGTTTGAAAATGTGATTAAAGAAGTGGCAATCACCCTCCCCAATATGACTCACCTCCAACTGAAGACTCTATTAGGATGAAGAGGATGAAGAGGATGAAGAGTAGGCTTATATAATGGCTGTTTTTTCTCTGCTGGCTGGGTGTGTCATTGATTTGTACTGGTCTCTTGTATGGTTATTAGCTTGTTCTTTTTATATCCATGTTAGTGAGTTTGTGTAACACCCTGGCCATAGAGAGGGGTTTTTGTTCTTGTTACAGTGTTTGCACCTGACAGGACTGTGTTGGCTGTCAGTTTATTGTTTTCATAATTGTATAGCGTTCGTTTCATTAAATATATCATGAACACTAACTCCGCTGCATTTTGGTCCACTCTCTAAAGACAGCCCTTACAGTTTGAAACACTTTAGTGTATCCATTGAACCAACAGTATACCTACATTTTTATTTTACAACAGTATACCTACATTTTTTTTTTACAACAGTATACCTACATTTTTATTTTACAACAGTATACCTACATTTTTATTGTACAACAGTATACCTACATTTTTATTGTACAACAGTATACCTACATTTTTATTGTACAACAGTATACCTACATTTTTATTGTACAACAGTATACCTACATTTTTATTTTACAACAGTATACCTACATTTTTATTGTACAACAGTATACCTACATTTTTATTTTACAACAGTATACCTACATTTTTATTGTACAACAGTATACCTACATTTTTATTGTACAACAGTATACCTACATTTTTATTTTACAACAGTATACCTACATTTTTATTTTACAACAGTATACCTACATTTTTATTGTACAACAGTATACCTACATTTTTATTGTACAACAGTATACCTACATTTTTATTTTACAACAGTATACCTACATTTTTATTGTACAACAGTATACCTACATTTTTATTGTACAACAGTATACCTACATTTTTATTGTACAACAGTATACCTACATTTTTATTGTACAACAGTATACCTACATTTTTATTGTACAACAGTATACCTACATTTTTATTGTACAACAGTATACCTACATTTTTATTGTACAACAGTATACCTACATTTTTATTTTACAACAGTATACCTACATTTTTATTGTACAACAGTATACCTACATTTTTATTGTACAACAGTATACCTACATTTTTATTGTACAACAGTATACCTACATTTTTATTTTACAACAGTATACCTACATTTTTATTTTACAACAGTATACCTACATTTTTATTTTACAACAGTATACCTACATTTTTATTGTACAACAGTATACCTACATTTTTATTGTACAACAGTATACCTACATTTTTATTGTACAACAGTATACCTACATTTTTATTTTACAACAGTATACCTACATTTTTATTTTACAACAGTATACCTACATTTTTATTTTACAACAGTATACCTACATTTCTTTCTTATACATTTTATTATTTGTGCGTGAATAATTATTCCCTTTGTGAAGGAATGAAAAGAGAGTTGTCCAGGCAATGAAAACATGTCCAGCCTTAACAAATGGTATCCTAGGCAACGTGCTCCCTATTCAGTTTTGCACGAATCAATCAATATGTTTTTCAATTAGTAGCAGTATTGACAATTCATTCAGCTAAACCTTTATACGTCCCACATGCTGAATCCAATAGCTTCAAGTGGATCGCAACACAACACATTTTAATTACATTTTTTGTTATTTTTTATTTAGAACTCCAGTCTGCTCATTCTTGTCTTATTTGTATAATCATGGTTATCCTGATGACAGATTAAGCTATGGTCGTGCTGATGTCAGTAGTTTGTAGAGTGTTCTGTAGGGGTTTATTAGGGATATTGCTTGTTTGGTGTTGTTGGTAATGTGATTCCACTAATGACGGTAGTAATTGCAGTGGGACAGAGAGAGGGAGGGAGGGAGGGAGGGAGGGAGGGAGGGAGGGAGGGAGGGAGGGAGGGAGGGAGGGTGAGGAAGCCCTGGTCTGGTTGTTGCTGAGCTTGTAAAGGAACGCCTGAACATGCACCTGCCATCTCCAGATATCCTCATTAATGAGGAGAGATGCCAAGATGAAACATCTCCCCCAGCATCTCCCGCTACACACACACACACACACACACACACACACGCACACACACGCACACGCGCACACTAAGGGATACACAGCAAGCCAGAGTTGTTGAGAAAAATGGGTTATTGTATTACAATAAAGATAGCTCTGCCTAGTTTATCATCAGCAGTTTACGTATAAAAGGTAGGAGCATATTGTGTGGTGCATACATACTGTATCTATAACGTCTTTGTAGACATCCGTCAAAACATTCCACTGGATTGTTTAAAGTAAGACATTAACACAAGTATTGACTCTGTATGCATGCTGCCTCTGTGTGTGAATGTGGGTGTGTGTGAGTGACAGAAAGAGAAAGTAAGTAAATGAAGAGAGAACTAGAGTACATGTGTCTGAGTGAGTGTGTTGTTCTGCCACCCCAGACCTCCATGTTGAGTGGTATTGGCAGTGGCACATCAAAGCCCATTGAGTGGCTGGTGTGTAATGAGTAAAATGTGGTGTGCACCAGCCCAGCCCACATATGTTGCTGACAGCACCAGGCAGATCACACCCTTGGCCATGCATTTGCATGTTATTTGCATTCCTGCATGTTTAATTAGCGTTCAGTCATAATGCCGGATGAAAGACGCAGCATGTAAATATGTTCATCCTCTAATTATGGTGATATATCTCACCGTTAGCCACTACTGCACTTGACTAAGTTCCCGTAGCAATGTGTGTGCATGTGTGTGTGCATGTACGTGCATGTGTGCTAATGTGTGTGTGTGTTTATTTGTCCGTGCCTAGCAAAAACAATATTCTCACAGCACAAATTCAAGTTGTTAGTTTAATACAGAGAGAAAGCTCTGGAACGAAGCGTGAGGATGCACTCCCTGAGAGGAAGGAAGAAAACATCTCAAGGACTTAAACAAGGAAAGGGAGAAAAGCATCATGTTTCTGCATTTATCCAACGTTCATCATCATCAGCATCAGCATCACATCATCATCATATTTACCCCATAGTCCAGCGATTGGCTCTAGTTAAGTTTATCCTATCAGACTACCTGTTACCTCAACACCACAGACCTGTAAGGCAATGAAGACTTCTGTGTGACTACTGTCACCTCGACCTTTTAACTTTTAAACATCCTCGCCTGTGTCATCTCTACTTTTAATGTCTCTCTTCTTCTCTGACACCTCTCTCTTTAACTTCACCCTCTCTGTCATCTCTCACTTTTAACGCTCCTTCTCTCTCTTTTTCTTTCTGTTTCTTCTACATTTTTGATTTCCTATTTGAAGTGTGGGAGGGAAAGGTTAGGAGGCAGATGACCGGTAGTCTGGCTCCACTGTGTCTATTCCTGTGCCTGTCTAATGGCTTATCTAAAGGTTAGCCACAGAGACGCAGGCCAAAGAGCACCCGGTGACATTTGTCCCTCAACATTAACTCTTCATTCTATTTTTTTAATATCTTGGTTCTCCTACTTTTCTGTTCCTTATGTTGGTCAACTATTTCCACTTTTCTCTTGAACATCTTAAGATACAACAATTAGTGTGACAATTGGGGACAATTTAAAACAAGCCGTTTTTGATATTTCTTACGACACTTGGCAAGAATCTAAATCTCCAGTTATGTATTTTATTCCATCTAGAGAACTTTATTAGCATATCATATGAGACAAAAGAAACAAAAGAAGAGAGTGAGAGAGAAGAGAGAGGCAGGAGGGGGCTTCTTTAAGAGAGGACTCATTCAAGTCACTGACTCTTATGGTATGATCAAGGCAATTTTTCAATAAAAGAGGAAAAGAGAGGAGAGAGGTTGAATACAGAGAAGAAGGGAGAAGGAAAGACAGATAAGCAGAGAAGGAAAAAGAGAGAAGAATCAGAGAGTGAAAGAAAAGTGTTAGTGTTTTTGTGATGTGTGATGCCAATGACTGGCACGTGTGTGTGTGTGTGTGTGTGTGTGTGTGTGTGTGTGGGTGTGTGTGTGTGTGTGTGTGTGTGTGTGTGTTAGAACAGATAGGTGAAGAGCAGTGCTCTTTGTTTATTTATTTCACCTTTATTTAACCAGGTAGGCAAGTTGAGAACAAGTTCTCATTTACAACTGCGACCTGGCCAAGATAAAGCAAAGCAGTTCGACACATATAACAACACAGAGTTACACATGGAGTAAAACAAACATATAGTCAATAATACAGTAGAAAAATAAGTCTATATACAATGTGAGCAAATGAGGCGAGATAAGGGAGGTAAAGGCAATAAATAGGCCATGGTGGCGAAGTAAATACAATATATTAATTAAAACACTGGAATGGTAGATTTGACAGTAGATGAGTGTGCAAAGTAGAAATACCGGGGTGCAAAGGAGCAAAATAAATAAATACAGTAGGGGAAGAGGTAGTTGTTTGTGCTATTTATAGATGGTCTATGTACAGGTGCAGTGATCTGTGAGCTGCTCTGACAGCTGGTGCTTAAAACTAGTGAGGGAGATAAGTGTTTCCAGTTTCAGAGATTTTTTTGTTGTTGTCAAAAGGGTTGGAAAAAGCTCTGTTTCTCATCTGAATTATTGAACATAACCAAACTGTCTGAACTGCTGTTTCAAGAGGAGAACTGTTCCAGCCCTTACAGACAGAGCACGTCAGAGATAGACAGACAGAGAGACAGATAAAGAAAAAAGGATAGAGAGAGCGATAGAAAGAGAGAGTTGTGAAGTGTTTCTGTGTATCCTCTACTAGTTGATACCCATCAGCACTACATATTGTCTTTGACGACTACTCTTTCTCTGTGAGTCATCGCTTCAGGTGTGTGAGTGTACGTATCTATTGAGCT
This sequence comes from Salmo trutta, assembly GCF_901001165.1. Taxonomy (NCBI): domain Eukaryota; kingdom Metazoa; phylum Chordata; class Actinopteri; order Salmoniformes; family Salmonidae; genus Salmo; species Salmo trutta. The sequence continues at coordinate 26,391,479 of NC_042986.1, forward strand.
GTATGTGTGAATGTGTTATTGATTTACGCCCTACTAAAATTATAGTAGATTACACCCTCGAATCCACAGGATTTTGCCTTATTCCAGTCTCCCAGTCCCATTCATTTCACTCTGTATGGGCACATAGACTAGTAAACACCAAAGAAATGACACCAATTCAAATATATACAGTAACTTCCTAAAAGGTGCTAGCGCTGTGTCTTGTTTGATGGAGGTCTTTGCCTTTCCCGACCAGAATAACCCAGTGATTGTTTTATTTGGGGAAAAGGAGGTAGACTAGAGGGAGTATGGTTCCCTGGCATGGAGGCTGTGTCTGGGTTGTGTCTGGGTGTCTCCTCTCTGGACCCTCTCCGTCAAACAGACTAGGCCTGGTTGGCAGCCATGGCAACCTCCCCCCCTCCGCCCCCAAAATGTCATATCTAATATTGAGTCATTAAAGCATGAAAGTTTAATAAGCCAATGGAAAAGGGAGCCGGACCCCAAATAGACGGTGTCCTTTGAGCCTTTGAGGCTATATCCTATCAAGTCTCTTTGTTCTGTCTGTCTGTCTTGTATGTATGTATGTACAGTGCATTCGGAAAGCATTCAGACCCCTTGACTTTTTCCACATTTTGTTGCGTTACAGCCTTATTCTAAAATGGATTCAATTGTTTTTTTCCCCTTCAATCTACACAGAATATCCCATAATGACAAAGCAAAAACAGGTTTTTATACATTTTAGAAAATTCATTAAAACAAATAAAAAATGAAATATCATATTTACATAAGTTTTCAAACCCTTTACTCAGTACTTTGTTGAAGCACCTTTGGCAGCGATACAGGCCTCAAGTGTTCTTGGGTATGACGCTACAATCTTGCCACACCTGTCTTTGGGAAGTTTCTCAAAATCAAATCAAATGTTATTGGTCACATACACATATTTAGCAGATGTTATTGCGGGTGTAGCACAATGCTTGTGTTCCTAGCTCCAACAGTGCAGTAATATCTAACAATACACAACAATATACACAAATCTAAAAGTAAAGTAATGGAATTAAGAAATATAGCAATGTTGGAGTGTCATTGACTAAAATACAGTAGAATAGAATACAGTATATACATATGAAATTAGTAAAACATTATGTAAACATTTTTAAAGTGATTAGTGTTCCATAATTAAAGTGGCCAGTGATTCCATGTCTATGTATATGGGGCAGCAACCTCTAAGGTGCAGGGTTGAGTAACGGGGTGGTAGCAGGCTAGTGATGGCTGTTAAACAGTCTGATGGGATAGAAGCTGTTTTTCAGTCTCTCGGTCCCCGCTTTGATGCACCTGTACTGACCTCGCCTTCTGGATGATAGTGGGGTGAACAGGCCGTGGCTCGGGTCATTGGTGTCCTTGATGATCTTTTTGGCCTTCCTGTGTGATGGAGGTGTCCTGGAGGGCAGGCAGTGTGCCCCCGGTAATGCGTTGGGAAGACCGCACCACCCTCTGGAAAGCACTGCGGTTGCGGGGGGTGCAATTGCCGTACCAGGCGGTGATACAGCCCGACAGGGTGCTCTCAATTGTGCATCTGTAAAAGTTTGTGAGGGTCTTAGGGGCCAAGCCAAATTTCTTCAGCCTCCTGTTTCCTGAAGTCCACAATCAGCTCCTTCATTTTATTGGCGTTGAGGGAGAGGTTATTTTCCTGGCACCACTCCGCCAGGGCCCTCACCTCCTCACTGTAGGCTGTCTCTTCATTGTTGGTAATCAGGCCTAGTATGGTTGTGTCGTCTTCAAACTTGATGATAGAGTTGGAGGCGTGTGTGGCCACGCAGTCATTGGTTGAACAGGGAGTACAGGAGGGGGCTGTGTACGCAACCTTGTGGGGTCCCTGTGTTGAGGATCAGTGAAGTTGAGGTGTTTTTTCCTATCTTTACCCCCTGGGGGATGCCCATCGGGAAGTCCAGGACCCAGTTGCACAGGGCAGGGTTCAGACTCAGGGCCCCAAGCTTGATGATGAGCGTGTGGTGTTGAATGCTGAGCTGTAGTCAATGAACAGTATTCTTACATAGGTATTCCTCTTGTCCAGGTGGGATAGGGCAGTATGCAATTGCATCGTCGGTGGATGACAATTGCATCGTCGGTGGATCTATTGGGGCGGTAAGCAAATTGAAGTGGGTCTTGGGTGTCAGGTAAGGTAGAGGTGATATGGTCCTTAATTAGTCTCTCAAAGCACTTCATGATGACAGAAGTGAGTGCTACAGGGCGATAGTCATGTAGTTCAGTTACCTTTGCTTTCTTGGGTACAGGAACAATGGTGAATATCTTGAAGCAAGTGGGGACCGCAGACTGGGATTGGGAGAGATTGAATATGTCCGTAAATACTCCAGCCAGCTGGTCTACACATGCTCTGAGGACGCGGCTAGGGATGCCGTCTGGGTCCGCAGCCTTGTGAGGGTTAACACGCTTAAATGTCTTACTCACATCGGCCACGGAGAACGAGAGCCCACAGTCCTTGGGAGCGGGCCGCGTCGATGGCACTGTGTTATCCTCAAAGCGGGCGAAGAATGTGTTTAGCTAGATGTTGATGTCCGCGACGTGGCTGGTTTTCCCTTTGTAATCCGTGATTGTCTGTTGACCCTGCCACATACGTCTCGTGTCTGAGCCGTTGAATTGCAACTCCACTTTGTCTCTGTGTTGACGTTTTGCCTGTTTGATTGCCTTACGGAGGGAATAACTACACAGTGTCTATTCAACCATATTCCCAGTCACATTGTCATGGTTATATGCGGTGGTTTGCGCTTTCCGTTATGCACGAATGCTGTCATCTATCCACAGTTTTTGGTTTGGGTAGGTTTTAACAGTCATGCTGGGAACACCATCCTCTATACACTTCCTGATGAACTCAGTCACCGTGTCCGTGTATACATCAATGTTATACCTGAGGCTACCCGGAACAAATCCTAGTCTGCATGATCAAAACAATCTTGAAGCATGGATTCCAATTGGTCAGACCATCGTTGAATAGACCTTAGCACTAGTACTTCCTGTTTGAATTTCTGCCTATAGGAATAGAGTAGCAAAATGGAGTCATGATCTGATTTGCCGAAGGGAGGGCGGGGGAGGGCCTTGTAGGCATCATGGAAGAGGGAATAGCAGTGGTCGAGTGTTTTCCCAGCGTGAGTACTACAGTCAATGTGTTGATAGAACTTCGGTAGCGTTTTCCTAAAATTTGCTTTGTTAAAATCGGCCTCCCATTCTTCTCTGCAGATCCTCTCAAGCTCTGTCAGGTTGGATGGGGAGCGTCACAGCATAGATCTCTCCAGAGATGTTTGATCGGGTTCAAGTCTGGGCTCTGTCTGGCCACTCAAGGACATTCAGAGACTTACGTTGTCTTGGCTGTGTACTTAGGGTTGTTGTCCTGTTGGAAGGTGAATCTTCTCCCCAGTCTGAGGTCCTGAGCTCACTGGAGCAGGTTTTCTGTTCTTTGCTCTGTTTATTTTTGCCTCGATCTTGACTAGTCTCCTAGTCCCTGCCACTGAAAAACATCCCCACAGCATGATGCTGTCACCACCATGCGTCACCGTAGGGATGGTGCCCGGTTTCCTCCAGACATGACGCTTGGCATTCAGGCCAAAGTGTTCATTCTTGGTTTCTTCGAATCAGAGAATGTTGTTTCTCATGGTGTGAGAGCCCTTTAGGTGCCTTTTGGCAAACTCCAAGAGGGCTGTCATGTGTCTTTTACTGAGGAATGGCTTCCGTCTGGCCACTATACCATAAAAGCCTGATTGGTGGAGTGCTGCAAAGATGGTTGTCCTTCTGGAAGGTTCTGCCATCTCCACAGAGGAACTCTGGAGCTTTGTCAGAGTGACCATCGGGTTCTTGGTCACCTCCCTGACCAAAGCCTTTTCCCCCCGATTGCTTAGTTTGGCCGGGCGGCTAGCTCTAGGAAGTGTCTTGGTAGTTCCAAACTTCTTCCATTTCCAAACTTCTTCCAATGATGGAGGTACCCTTCCCCAGATCTGTGTCTCAACACAATCCTGTCTCAGAGCTCCACGGACAATTCCTTCAACCTCATGGCTTGGTTTTTGCTCTGACGTGCACTGTCAACTGTGGGACCTTATATAGACCGGTGTGTACCTTTCCAAATCATGTCCAATCAATTGAATTTACCACAGGTGGACTCCAAGGATGATCAATGGAAACAGGATGCACCTGGCCTCAATTTTGAGTCTCATAGTAAAGGGCCTGAACACTTATGAAATAAAATTATTTCTGTTTAACATTTCTAAAAACCTGTTTTCGGTTTGTAGTTATGGTGTATTGTGTGTAGATTGATGAGTAAATTGTTTTATTTAATACCTTTTAGAATAAGGCTGTAACGTAACAAAATGTGGAAAAGTCAAGGGGTCTGAATACTTTCCGAATGCACTCTATGTCTTTCTGACTGTCTAAGCTTTCAAGTATGCTCTCTCTCTTTTTTCTCTCTCATCTTTCTAATTTTCTTCATTCCCTTTTGCAAAACAAATCATTCCCTTCCTTTATTCTGTTTTTCCGTCCATCTCTTCCTCTCTGGTTTTGCTCTCTGTTGTCAAGCCCCTGCTGTCGGCTGATTGATGCCTTTGCCGGAGTGCTGTGTACTTCATTACTCTGATTCTCCCTGTCTGCGGCTGGCTGCTGTGCTGTTCTGTCCTGTGCTTTGAAGACAGACAGTGTGTGAGGAATGGGGAGTGGGGGGTAGAGGGGGGCACGCTACCCCACTGAGAAAATTCAATCACCCAAATAACATCACCAAATTATCCCCATGGCCCGTCCCATGCCAATGCTTCTCCTGTGACTGGCACGTGTGTGTGTGCGTGTGTGTGTGTGTGTGTGTGTGTGTGTGTGTGTGTGTGTGTGTGTGTGTGTGCGCATGGGGGGGTTGTGTGTGTGTGTTTGTGATCAAAGCAAAAATGAAGTGTGAATTTTGTTTTTACAAAAGCCCTTGCTACTTTCTGCTGTTTTTCTTCTGCTGGGGACAGCACTGGTTGTCAAAACATGGTGTGGTTTGAAATCTTGCTGTTGTTTGAATCTTAGATTAGGGTCTGTCATTCCACTGAGAGAAGAGGCAGCACAGTGTTTGAAGGTATGCCTGTTTGTTGGACATCAGGTTTTACCCGGCTATCTGACAACACTATCCACATACTCATGCATAGCCTGTGTGATTCTGACACTCAGAAACAGAAAATGTGTGTGCGTCATCACCAGGTCATCATGATGTTATACTTTCTTTCTTCGTCTTTGGAACAGACTTCCAATGGACCCCAATCCAATAGAGGTTTCTCACACAAGACTAGCTAGCTATGTTGAGTAATGTAGAGTTGATTCAATGAATGGTATTTTCTCTCACCCTGCCTATTTGAGAAAGAGAAATATATTCAGGTTTCTAGTTGATGAGAAGCAGCAGAAGAGTAGACTTGAGATGAGAGGTTAAAATGGCAGTGGACATGTCTTACTGTGCTGACATTTCTCAGACCGGTTTTGTCATTTGAAATATCCATAATTGATGTTTCCTCCATACACTGACTGTATTGACATTGTGTGGGCGAATATAGCTGTGGAAATTTCTCCATCTCTTGCTGTTTCTCTCTTTCTCTCTCTCTGTCTCTCTCTTTCTCTCTCTCTGTCTCTCTCTTTATCTTTCTGTCTCTCTCTTCATCTTTCTGTCTCTCTCTTTCTCACTCTAGCTCTCTCCTTCTCTCTCTCTCTAGCTCTCCCCTTCTGTCTCTCTCTCTCTAGCTCTCCCCCTCTCTCTCTCTAGCTCTCCCCCTCTGTCTCTCTCTTTCTTATTAAAGAAAGCAGTAGGCCTGCATTTCCTCTTTGTTAGATTATTTTCCCAGCTCGATAGGTTAACTAAATCCACCTACATTAATGAGTAATTAAGTGGAATAATCTGTCTCTTCTCTCTGTCTGATGTGGAGCTATTAGTGTATCAATGATTTAAAAAAAAAGCTTTAGAGAAGCACACACACACACACACACACACACACAAATACATCCCATCTGTAGAGACGGTGTCACAGTAAAGCACAGTGATGATAATGCATGGTGTCACCATTCCCTCTCTGTCTTCTCACTGTATTAATATGGCAGTCCTATCTAGTACAAACATCCAACCCCACTGCAGAGTGGCTCAGACAGCAGTCATGCAAGCGCAGCATTTGTGTCTTAATGGAGTTTTGCTCTTTGTTATTGCTGAATACGCAAAAAGGTGATATTAGTGAGAAGTGCATTGTCTCCGGAACGTCATGAGTCGACGCTTCCTCCCTTCCAGAGCAGAGAGCCTCGTTTCTGCAGTAAATTGCTACTCCATTTCCATATTAGAGAGGATTTGTTTTTTCTTCATTCTTTCTCTTTTTCCTCACTTTCTGTCTTTCTCTTCGCAGTCAATTAACGCGGGAGCGAACTTCTCTGGCTCTGTGGCTGGCTAATAGGCTGTCCTTGACTTACATATGAGCCATTTGAAGAAGAATAAAAAATGCACTCTGTTTCTGTTTTTGGAGGAGAGGAGAAACTATTAATTGAAACGGGAAAGGGGGTGAGACTATGTGTATTGCACATCCCACATCTCCTCAAAGTGCTGTCTAACAAATTGTCTGCCTGCTGATAATAAAGCAACACAGCTGAACAAAGTGAGCTCTTCAAAGCCATTGCAGGAAATAAATGAAAAGAGAAAAAGAAAGACTGGTGCTACTTCATTTTCCCTCCACATCTACACTCTTGACAGTTTACATCAACAGTACCTCACCCAGAATGAGAAAAGCATGTGCAGTAGGCACTGTGTTCAACCTATCCCCCACCCATGTGTTAGTGTTTCCTTCTCTTGCTCTCTCAATCTGTCTATGCCTGTCTCTCTTTCTCTCTCTTTCTCGCTGTCTGTCTCTCACTCATGCCTAGAGTGTGGAATGAAATTGTTAGATGGTGAATGTCCTCTCTCTCACACAGAGGATGTAGAGAGGTGTGTAATGTGTGTTAGCTCTCTCTCTTTGGTGACTTCCTGCCCTTCATAGTGTGTTAATGTCTACAGCCTCCGCAGAGCAAGGAGAAAGCACAGTGGCCATGTTTCATGAATGTTTGATCACTCCCTCTCTCCCTCATGCTCAGCAGCTTAACACATAAACCTCACAGATCTATCTATATAAGTAGCAACCTGTTCTCTTGACTCTATGTGATCAATGAAACCCTTTCTATGGCATTGGTTGCCCTTCTCCAATAGGAAAAATGGGAATAAAGGATACATTTTTTCAAAACATATTTCATATACTCTGCTCAAAAAAATAAAGGGAACACTTAAACAACACAATGTAACTCCAAGTCAATCACACTTCTGTGAAATCAAACTGTCCATTTAGGAAGCAACACTGATTGACAATACATTTCACATGCTGTTGTGCAAATGGAATAGACAACAGGTGGAAATTATAGGCAATTAGCAAGACACCCCCAATAAAGGAGTGGTTCTGCAGGTGGGGACCACAGACCACTTCTCAGTTCCTATGCTTCCTGGCTGATGTTTTGGTCACTTTTGAATGCTGGCGGTGCTTTCACTCTAGTGGTAGCATGAGACGGAGTCTACAACCCACACAAGTGGCTCAGGTAGTGCAGCTCAATCAGGATAGCACATCATTGCGAGTTGTGGCAAGGTTTGCTGTGTCTGTCAGCGTAGTGTCCAGAGCATGGAGGCGCTACCAGGAGACAGGCCAGTACATCAGGAGACGTGGAGGAGGCCGTAGGAGGGCAACAACACAGCAGCAGGACCGCTACCTCCGCCTTTGTGCAAGGAGGAGCAGGAGGAGCACTGCCAGAGCCCTGCAAAATTACCTCCAGCAGGCCACACATGTGCATGTGTCTGCTCAAACGGTCAGAAACAGACTCCACGAGGGTGGTATGAGGGCCCGACGTCCACAGGTGGGGGTTGTGCTTACAGCCCAACACCGTGCAGGATGTTTGGCATTTGCCAGAGATCACCAAGATTGGCAAATTCGCCACTGGCACCCTGTGCTCTTCACAGATGAAAGCAGGTTCACACTGAGCATGTGACAGACGTGACAGAGTCTGGAGACGCCGTGGAGAACATTCTGCTGCCTGCAACATCCTCCAGCATGACCGGTTTGGCGGTGGGTCAGTCATGGTGTGGGGTGGCATTTCTTTGGGGGGCCGCACAGCCCTCCCTGTGCTCGCCAGAGGTAGCCTGACTGCCATTAGGTACCGAAATGAGATCCTCAGACCCCTTGTGAGACCATATGCTGGTGCAGTTGGCCCTGGGTTCCTCCTAATGCAAAACAATGCTAGACCTCATGTGGCTGGAGTGTGTCAGCAGTTCCTGCAAGAGGAAGGCATTGATGCTATGGACTGGCCCGCCCGTTCCCCAGACATGAATCCAATTGAGCACATCTGGGACATCATGTCTCGCTCCATCCACCAACGCCACGTTGCACCACAGACTGTCCAGGAGTTGGCGGATACTTTAGTCCATTTCTGGGAGGAGATCCGTCAGGAGACCATCCGCCACCTCATCAGGAGCATGCCCAGGCGTTGTAGGGAGGTCATACAGGCACATGGAGGTCACACACACTATTGAGCCTCATTTTGACTTGTTTTAAGGACATTACATAAAAGTTGGATCAGCCTGTAGTGTGGTTTTCCACTTTAATTTTGAGTGTGACTCCAAATCCAGACCTCCATGGGTTGATAAATTGGATTTCCATTGATTATTTTGTGTGATTTTGTTGTCAGCACATTCAACTATGTAAAGAAAAAAGTATTTAATAAGATTATTTCATTCATTCAGATCTAGGATGTGTTGTTTAAGTGTTCCCTTTATTTTTTTGAGCAGTATAGATTTGATATTAGGCTGTGTGTTCACATGCGTTTGTGCGCATGTGTGTGGGGCAAACAAAACTTTTTTTTTTAGATTCATGCCTGCAACACAACACTGAACACTACATTAGTTGAACTATAACGGTGACAAACAGTGCCCACAAACTGTTAGGGCCTACATAGAACAGAGCTTTCTTTTCAGCACCATGGAGTGAATCCTTACCACCTCTACACATGGCTATCAGTAGAGCCTTGTCTGGCAGCAAAACAGTTCATTCAGACTCATTTACTGCCTTTTAAAAATATATAGCTGATATGGCTGACCACAAAAGTGGTTTCTACTGACAATTGAGATGTACAAGCTATGGCATAAGTGGACGACGAGCGGATAATCGGCAGTCCGTAATTTAGATTAAGACATTAATGAACGAGCTAGGACAGACGTAGTCAATATAACTATTTGTAAAGCACTTTTGAAATGAAAAGCGTCAAAATTCAGAACATGGGCCGTTCTTACAGTATTCTCCCTCTACACCAAGTCAGAACCGTAGGATAAATAAAGGGGGCATATTAGCAGATGATGAAAGCTCTTACAATATTCAATGATTACATTTTTTAAAACAGACTATAGGCTACATGTGCACCACCTAGTCAGAACAGTAGGCTACATTATGAATTGGAAAGGGACCAAATTATTAGGGTGAGGCACATGGGCTAATAACAGCTTACTACACAACATAAACTTAGTATTACTGTTTTAGCTACAGTATACAGTTGAAGTCGGAAGTTTACATACACTTTGGTTGGAGTCATTAAAACTCGTTTTTCAACCACTCCACAAATTTCTTGTTAACAAACAAGTTTTGGCTAGTCGGTTAGGACATCTACTTTGTGCATGACACAAGTAATTTTTTCCAACAATTGTTTACAGACAGATTATTTCAATTATAATTCACTGTATCACAATTCCAGTGGGTCAGACGTTTACATACACTAAGTTGACTGTGCCTTTAAACAGCTTGGAAAATTCCAGAAAATGATGTCATGGCTTTAGAAGCTTCTGATAGGCTAATTGAAATAATTTTGTCACGTCCTGACCAGTAATAGGTGTTATTTGTTATTGTAGTTTGGTCAGGACGTGGCAGGGGGTATTTGTTTTATGTGGTTCGGGGGTTATGTGTATGTAGAGGGGTGTTTTATTTATGTGTTCCGGGGTTTTGGTGTATGTTCTTGTTTATTCTAGGTTTTTCTAGTTTGTATATTTCTTTGTTGGTCTGTGTGGCTCTCGATCAGGAACAGCTGTACATCGTTGTTCCTGATTGAGAGTCATATATAGGGAGCTTGTTTTCACCTGGTTGTTTGTGGGTAGTTGTATTTTGCACTGCTGTTATTATTAGCCTGTGAAACTGTCGGTCTGTCATTCTTTGTTTATTGTTTTCGTGTTCACTTTAATTAAATAATTAAAGTATATGTATTCACGTACCCGCTGCGCCTTGGTCCCCTTCTCTCTTCAACGACGGCCGTGACAGAACTACCCACCAAACACGGACCAAGCAGCGGAGGAAGGAGCAACGGGTGGACTGTCGTGAGTCATGGACTTGGGAGGAGATTCTGGCCGGAGAAGGCCCATGGAGGAAGCCTGGTGAGGACTGGGAACGCTACTGGGGAACAAGGCTGGCGAGGGAGCCGGAGAGGCACCCCCAATAATTTTTGTTGGGGGGGGCACATGGGTAGTTTGGCTGGGCCAAGGTTGAGCCCTATGCCAGCTCCCCATGGTTATTATGGGGAACGTATGGAGTGGAGAGCGCCGAGGTATGCTGAAGTGCGCACGATCTCGCCCATACGCACGCACAGTCCGGTGCGAGTGATCCCAGCCCCAAGCAAGTGCTGTGCTAGAGTGGGCATCCAGCCTGGTAGGAGGATGCCTGCGCAGCGCATCTGGTCACCGCCCAGTTCGCCCTGTACCAGCAGTCCGCTCGTACAGGGCTACTAGTTCCATCCAGCCAGGACGGGTTGTGCAGGAGGTGCGATCGAGACCGCCAGTGCGCCTCCACGGCCCGGTATATCCACTACCAGCCCCACGCACTAGGCTTCCAGTGCGTCAGCCCAGTCCAACTCAGCCTGTTCCCGCTCCCGCACTAGCCCTGAGGTGCATGTCCCTAAACTGGCACATCCAGTACCAGCACCACGCATCAGGCTTCCAGTACGTCAGCCCAGTCCAACTCGGCCGGTTCCTGCTCCCCGCACTAGCCCTGAGGTGCGTGTCCCTAAACTGGCACATCCAGTACCAGCACCACGCATTAGGCTACCAGTGCATCAGCCCAGTCCCAAGTGTCCAGCAACAGTACCTCGTCCAGAGTGTCCGGCAGCAGTACCTCGCCCAGAGTATCCGGCAACAGTACCTCGTCCAGAGTGTCCGGCAACAGTACCTCGTCCAGAGTGTCCGGCAACAGTACCTCGTCCAGAGTGTCCGGCAACAGTACCTCGTCCAGAGTGTCCGGCAACAGTACCTCGTCCAGAGTATCCGGCAACAGTACCTCGTCCAGAGTATCCTGTAACAGTGTCTAGTCCGGAACCGAGTGAGACGGCCTACTGTCCGACACCGAGTGAGTCTGCCTACAGTCTGGCACTGAGTGAGTCTGCCAACAGTCCGGCACCGAGTGAGTCTGCCTACGGTCCGGCACCGAGTGAGTCTGCCTACGGTCCGGCACCGAGTGAGTCTGCCTATGGTCCGGCACCGAGTGAGTCTGCCTATGGTCCGGCACCGAGTGAGTCTGCCTATGGTCCGGCACTGAGTGAGTCTGCCTACGGTCCGGAATCGAGTGAGTCTGCCTACGGCCCGGAACCGAATGAGTCGCCCTACAGTCCAGGGTCTACAGTGACACGAGTCAGGCCTAGGTATTTGGGAGGAGTAGACTGGTCAGGGGGTGGTCTTAGGCCCGAGCCTAAGCCACCTCCACTGTAGGAGGTTTGGGGAGGGGGGGTGTAGCACAGGAGCCGTCGTTGACGGCAGCCACCTTCCCTTCCCTCCCTTTAGTTAGGGGTTTATTTTTTATTTTTTTGTTGAGATGCATACGGGGTCTGCACCTTTGGGGGGGGTACTGTCATGTCCTGACCAGTAATAGGGGTTATTTGTTATTGTAGTTTGGTCAGGACGTGGCAGGGGGTATTTGTTTTATGTGGTTCGGGGGTTATGTGTATGTAGAGGGGTGTTTTATTTATGTGTTCCGGGGTTTTGGTGTATGTTCTTGTTTTGGGTATTCTAGGTTTTTCTAGTTTGTATATTTCTTTGTTGGTCTGTGTGGCTCTCGATCAGGAGCAGCTGTACATCGTTGTTCCTGATTGAGAGTCATATATAGGGAGCTTGTTTTCACCTGGTTGTTTGTGGGTAGTTGTACTTTGCACTACTGTTATTATTAGCCTGTGAAACTGTCGGTCTGTCGTTCTTTGTTTATTGTTTTCGTGTTCACTTTCATTAAATCATTAAAGTATATGTATTCACGTACCCGCTGCGCCTTGGCCCCCTTCTCCCTTCAACGACGGCCGTGACAAATTTGAGTCAATTGGAGTTGTACCGATGGATGTATTTCAAGGCCTACCTTCAAATGCAGTGCCTCTTTGCTTGACATCATGGGAAAATCAAAAGAAATCAGGCAAGACCTCAGAAAAAAATTGTAGACCTCCTGGTTCATTTTCCAAATGCCTGAAGGTACCACGTTCATCTGTACAAACAATAGTACGCAAGTATAAACACCCTGGGACCACGCAGCCATCATACCGCTCAGGAAGGAGACGCATTCTGTCTCCTAGAGATTAAGGTACTTTGGTGCGAAAAGTGCAAATCAATCCCAGAACAACAGCAAAGGACCTTGTGAAGATGCTGGAGGAAACAGGTACAAAAGTATCTGTATCCACAGTAAAACGAGTCCTATATTGACATAACCTGAAAGGCCGCTCAGCAAGGTGGAAGCCACTGCTCCAAAACCGCCATAAAGAAGCCAGACTATGGTTTGCAACTGCACATGGGGACAAAGATTGTACTTTTTGGAGAAATGTCCTCAGGTCTGATGAAACAAAAATAGAACTGTTTGGCAATAATGACCATCGTTATGTTTGGAGGAAAAAGGGGGAGGCTTGCAAGCCGAAGAACACCATCCCAACCGTGAAGTATGGAGGTGGCAGCATCATGTTGTGGGGGTGCTTTGCTGCAGGAGGGACTAGTGCACTTCACAAAATAGATGACATCATGAGGAAGGGAAATTATGTGGATATATTGAGGCAACATCTCAAGACATCAGTCAGGAGGTTAAAGCTTGGTTGCAAATGGGTCTTCGAAATGGACAATGACCCCAAGCATACTTCCAAATTTGTGGCAAAATGGCTTAAGGACAACAAAGTCAAGGTATTGGAGTGGCCATCACAAAGCCCTGACCTTAATCATATAGAAAATGTGTGGGCAGAACTGAAAAGTGTGTGCGAACAAGGAGGCCTACAAACCTGACTCAGTTACACCAGCTCTGTCAGGAGGAATGGGCCAAAATTCACCCAACTTATTGTGGGAAGCTTGTGGAAGGCAACCCGAAACGTGTGACCCAAGTTATGCAATTTAAAGGCAATGCTAACAAATTCTAATTGAGTGTATGTAAACTTCTGACCTACTGGGAATGTGATGAAAGAAATAAAAGCTGAAATAAATCATTCTCTCCACTATTATTTTGATACTTCACATTATTAAAATAAATTGGTGATCTTAACTGACCTAAGACAGGGAATATTTACTAGGATTAAATGTCACGAATTGTGAAAAACTGAGTTTAAATGTATTTGGCTAAGGTGTATGTAAACTTCCGACATAACTCCCTGGCATATTACATAATTTATGCAACAGCATACAATACATTTTTGGACTCACCTTGTTATGCCATGCTCACTTGAACAGGAAGGTGGTGCGGTGGTCTTTGTGGGCAAACTTTGTCCTAATTTATTTTGCTTTCAAGACAACTGGGACCTCGGAACAAAACAAGGTTGAATCATGACGTCAGTGATCTTCAGGTCGGAGCTCTAGAAAGAGGTCAGAGTTCCCAACTGGAATTACGAGTTGGATGACCTTTCGAAACATATTTTCCCAGTCGGAGCAAATTTTTTTTAGTTCCCAGTTGTCTTGAACTCACTGAAGTCTGAGATTTCCCAGTTCAGAGTTTTCAGTTGAACGCTGGATTGACAGCAGTGCCAATGCCCATGTTGTTGAATGTTTATCCTTTTATACTTGGAAAAGAGACCCTTAATCCCAGACTTGGACCGCACACCCACAACACCAAATACCAGGCTAGTGATTGCTTTGCAACGCTTGCAGTTAGCCAATGATTCCTTCCAAACCATTCATTGTTGAATTTGCGATTTCCAACTATAAATATATTTAACCTTTTTTTAACTAGGCAAGTCAGTGAAGAACAAGTTCTTATTTGGCCAAACCCGGACGACGCTGAGCCAATTTTGCACCGCCCTATGGGACTCCCAATCATGGTCGGTTGTGATACACCCTGGTTCGTTTCCAGGCTGTGTGTAATGACGCCTCTAGCCCTAAGATGCATTGCCTTAGATTGTTGAAGTGATTCATGATGATTACTGCTTTTCTAGCTTTCTAGCTAAGATTTTGAAAGTATGATGTGACATGATCAGTCCAATCAAAGCTACCGTAGATATAACGTTATTTGACGTCATTTTATGTGTGGTCAATGATTTTGAGCCTTCTTGGATGGGCACTTGTAATGTAACTCTATGGCAGCACCCAACGGACTTGAATTTTCGAGCTCTCCCCGTAGATTTTGTGGTGAGGTAGTGTCCCCATGAGTGAACACTGAGCCAATCACAGGGCAACTAGATAACATTACCAACCCCTGTGCTCCGTACTTTCCCACTGGCTGCCCCACCACCACAGAAAGCACTGAGCTAGGGTGAAACACCTGCATTTTGGACCTGCCTTACTCAAGAAAGCAAAAAAGAGACCATGTTTGTATGTGGCTTTTTTAACTCAAATAACCCTAAAAAATGGAAGTCTCTGCCTCACCTGCCATGAATGACGGGTCGCCAATGGTGTGTGTGTGTGTGTGTGTGTGTGTGTGTGTGTGTGTGTGTGTGTGTGTGTGTGTGTGTGTGTGTGTGTGTGTGTGTGTGTGTGTGTGTGTGTGTGTTTGTATGAGCATGCGCCTGTGTGGGTATAGCTGGTAGAGGGAGTTAAGTGGCAGAGATGATGAGCAGAGTGGAGCTGCAGCTAGATTAATGAGTGGATTGTTTTGGAGCGGACAGGCTGTCACTCAGGCCCTGGTTTCCACGGTGAGACTGCCAGGATATGCCTCCGCTGCAGCCCATAAGTGCTGACATAGGAGAAAACCAAATGTCACACTTCACACAGAGAGAGAGGGAGATAGGAAAGAGAGAGTGATGAGGAAGTAGGGAAGAGGAGAGAGACGTGGTAGAGAGAGAGGAAGAAGGAGAGGAGGGGCAGAGAATAAAAAAACAAGACAAAGATTGTGAGGGATATGGTAATTGGAGAAAAAGAGTTATAGTCTAAAACGATTGACAGTATAGTCAGTGCGGAGAAAAAAATGTAACAGAGATAGAAGGGGAGAAAATAAAGTGAGAAAGATGGAGTGAGAAAGGAAACTAGACACACAGAGAGAGAGAATGGTGTGAATGAAAGTGGTTGAGATGAAGACAAAATACAGTGACAATTAGAAATGGAGAGAAATGTCTCTGCTAATTTAGTCGATTTCTAGCAGCATGGGGTGTGAACGTTATAGGCTGTAGCACTTACGTATTCATATCTGTGTGTCAGTTAGTCTATCTGTGTTTATTTTTTCCTATATCATAAGCAACACATGGTGGCACCTTTTCATTAAGATATTGATTCATACTATGAGGTGTGTTCATTTAAAGTAGGTGGGCAGTCTTCATTTTCAGAGACTGAGGTTGGGAGTCAGAACAGACAGAACAGACATCATAATTATGCCAAATAACTGTCTATACAGTGCAGTAGCAGTGGGTTTATCTAGCTATGTGAAATAATAATGGTGAGGTCTCTGTCCATCACAGCACATTGTCATTACCTTATTTGGCTAATTAGAGGGGTTCTTTAACACAGAGAACAGAGAATAGTGCCTCAGGCAGAACACGCAACTTTGACATGAAGAATATATTATCTTTTGTCTGGCAGTATGTTTAATGATGTTAGCGGTTGATTTGTGTTCACCCGCACACATTGGTGGCTGTGTGTGTGCTTGTGTGTGTTTGTGTGTATGTGTGTATGTGTAGTTCTACTGCATCACTCCCAATGTGTTTTAAGTCATCTCACAGTAAGCAGCATCAGGGATGGTCTTGCTCATTAGAGGCCAATTGTTGTATACCATAGGGCCTTGTCTGAGCTGACAGAGATCTAAAAATGCTTCTGTGTTGGATACAATCCAAACAATTACCTGCTCCCATCCTGAAAGACTGAGTAAAAGGCATTTTAGCATCCAGCCATTTGATCCTTACATTCAATAATCTACAGTATGTAATGCTTCTGTCATTATTGGCTACCTTCTGATCTGTTTCTCTCTCCACTCTCTCTCCACTCTCCTTCCACTCTCCCTCCACTCTCTCTCCACTCTCTCTCCATTCTCCCTCATCTCTCTCTCCATTCTCTCTCCATCCTCTCTCCATTCTCTCTCCATTCACTAGTCACTCTCTCCATTCTCTCTCCATTCTCCCTCCATTCTCTCTCCATTCTCTCTCAATTCTCCCTCTACTCTCTCTCTACTCTCTCTCCATTCTCTATCCATTCTCTCTCCACGCTCTCTCCACTCTCTGCATTCTCCCTCCACTTTCTCTCTATTCTCTATATTCATTCTCTCTCCACTCTCTCTCCATTCTCTCCCCATTCCCTATCCATTACAAAGCATTTATTAGTAGTTAAGAGGTAAAGGGAGAGGTATTGGTAAGTTAATTTATTATTTAGAGAGAGAGAGAGAGAGAGAGAGAGAGAGAGGGAGGGAGGTGGGGCTGCAGTGTCTGCCACGGTAGGTCTCTCACATTGGTTCTACTGTAAGATCACTCACTCATGAGAAT
Source organism: Salmo trutta (assembly GCF_901001165.1). Classification (NCBI taxonomy): domain Eukaryota; kingdom Metazoa; phylum Chordata; class Actinopteri; order Salmoniformes; family Salmonidae; genus Salmo; species Salmo trutta. The sequence goes on from NC_042986.1 coordinate 26,408,405, forward strand.
CTATTAAATTAAATATCTGAAACAGGAGAGGAGGAGAGGCGAGGTGAAGGCACAGCAGGCCTGTCCTGCACTACTTTGTGAATGAGAATATATGGCAGGGGGTTAGGGTACTACTGATATAATACCTATAAGGGGTGTCAAAAGACTTCTGAAACAAAAACAATTCACGAAATGAATATAATTAATTAATGTCTGGGAGACTTGAGGCTTTTGACAGAAGTGTGCAGTAAGCAAATAATTATTCATGATCCGGAGCTAGTCGTTAAACTTTGTCCAATTACTGGACATTTTTCTCTGTGGCCTATGACAGAACAGTGGTTTTAGACAGGAAATTGACATTTTTCTCTGTGGCCTATGACAGAACAGTGGTTTTAGACAGGAAATTGACATTTTTCTCTGTGGCCTATGACAGAACAGTGGTTTTAGACAGGAAACTGACATTTTTCTCTGTGGCCTATGACAGAACAGTGGTTTTAGACACGAAACGGCATACATATTCCATTGTCCATGTCTAAGTGTCTCTATAGTGAGTGTCTCCACTATATGTGTGGACCAATGAGGGGTCAGACAAAGGCAAAGTGCTGAACAGCAGTAAACTGTGTGTGACAGTGACAGAGAGATGGAGGGATGATGGGAGAGACAGAGAGATGGGGGATGATGGGAGAGAGAGAGAGAGAGAGAGATGGAGGGATGGAGGGATGATGGATGGAGGAGAGAGAGAGAATAGACAGCCCACAGACTGGACATAGGGAGAATGAGCCGCTGTAACTGACACTCACACATACACCACACACGCTTATATATGCAGTGACACATAGTGACAAACACACACACACACCAATGCCCTCTACTCTGATGTTCAGGCTCAACGTGTGTGCATTTGTCACAGCATGGCCCTCACTGACCTTGTATGACCCGCACCTCTCTGATTGAGAGGGGTTAAATGTGGAAGACTTTTCGGTTGAAGGCATTCAGTTGTACAACTGACTAGGCATCCTCCTTTCCCTTTCCCCGACACACCTCCAGCTTAAATCTCTCTGTAAGTATAAGTGGGTAGAACACAAACACACACACACCATAGTGGAGTTGGGGTGCAGAGGTATTCATAGTGTGTGTGTGGGATTGCATGCATGCGTGTGTGCGTGCGTAGGTGTGCTTGTTTATGTGTGTGCTTGTGTATGTGTGTGTGCGTGTGCGTGCGTGTGTGTGTGTGTGTGTGTGTGTGTGTGTGTGTGTGTGTGTGTGTGTGCTTGAGCCTGCAGCAGTAAGGTCATTAAGGCTAGGTGTCTGGGGCATAATGCCTTCCATCCCTTCATTAGAGCTGTTTACTCCGCCAAGCACAACTGCACACACACGCACACACACCATAGTGGAGATGGGGTGCAGAGGTACTTATACGGTGTGTGTGTGTGTGTGTGTGTGTGTGTGTGTGTGTGTGTGTGTGTGTGTGTGTGTGTGTGTGTGTGTGTGTGTGTGTGTGTGCGCGCGAGTGTGTGCAGTTGTGCTTGGCAGAGTAAACAGCTCTAATGAAGGGATGGAGGGTATTATTCCCCAGACACCTAGTCTTAATGACCTTACTGCTGCAGGCTCTTACCCCTTACCCTGGCTGGACAGATTCACATCCACTCTACTGGCTCTATCCTCTCATACACGCTTACAAACACACTCTCATACACCCGCTCACATACACACACTGTTGAATACACAGACACACACACACACACATACACACATACACACACACACACACACACACACACACACACACACACACACACACACACACACACACACACACACACACACATACACATGCGCACACACACACTCACATACACACACACTTACACACATACACACACACACACACACATACACACACGCACATACACACACACATACACACATACACACACACACACACACACACATACACACACACACACACATACACACACACACACGCACACAGTCATAGTGCACAGTGTAGTGTTTCTTTGTGTCAGCATCTATCAGGTGTGTCTAGACAGACAGAGGGACCAGACAGGAATGTAAAATTGGCTCTCAGCAATCAGGACTAGTCTGTATTGATCCCTCCACTAACCACCACACTATAACAACTACAGCCCAGATACTACAACCATCACTCTGCCACCACCACACTATAACAACTACAGCCCACATACTACAACCATCACTCTGCCACCACCACACTATAACAACTACAGCCCAGATACTACAACCATCACTTCGTCCCCGTCCCCTGTTATGGCTGTCATTACAATGCACACATCTCTAACACCGCCATCATTATACCAGAGGAGGGGAGAGACTCAGGAGACATGACAAACATACATCAATCTGGAGGGATGTGTGTGTGTTCCTATGTGTGTTTGTTTTCGAGAGGGGCCAGTGAGATAGCCTGAGAGCGATGTGTGCTAAAAGGCGGTGTCATCTTTAATAAAGGCTGACAAGGTTCACAGGTTCACTAACTCTGTTGTGTTATTCTGCACCACTGCGGCTGCTGTAGCATTGTGTATCACACAACACTGCAGGTCAGTGAAGACCATTGTTTATTTATGCCCTGGGGATAGTAGTATGATTGTTTATTTTTATTTGTATATATACATTATTTTATTATAACTTTTTTGTATAATTAATGACTTGAATATTATTTTCAGTTTTCAATTTGATTGTATTTTATAGCCCCAAAGATTGTAAAGTTCCTGTTGTTCTTACTATTAATTATTTCCATTTCAGTCTTCCCTTCTGTGTGGTGTGGAAATGGGCAGTATGGAAACATGGCTTTCGTGGGAGTCTTCTTGTTCTCCCTGTGTGTGTGTGTGTGTGTGTGTGTGTGTGTGTGTGTGTGTGTGTGTGTGTGTGTGTGTGTGTGTGAGCGAGAGAGAGAGAGTGAAAGAGAGAAAGAGAGAGAGAGAGAGAGAAAGACGGACAGATGGACGGACGGATGGAGAGTGAAAGAGAGAGTGAAAGAGAGAGCGAAAGAGTGAAAGAGGGAGTGAAAGAGAGAGAGAGAGAGAGAGTGAAAGAGAGAGAGAGTGAAAGAGAGAGAGAGACGGAAGGCCGGACCGACAGATGGAGAGTGAGAGAGAGAGAGAGAGAGTGAAAGAGAGAGAGTGTGAGAGAGAGAGAGAGAGGGAAGCAGAGGGGGGAGTGAGAGAGACGCTGGGATGGAAACTATTTGCTCCTCTCAAACAACAAAATGACACCATTTTATGAAAAAATGCAAGACGGAGAGAATGAAAGAAAAAAAGAAGAAGCCAAAGAGTGTGGTTCCAACACACACACACATTCCTAAAAATATATACACACAATGCAGGCACAGAAACATGTTTTTGTCAAGCTTATCCAAGTTTCCAGATATCGAGAAAACAGTGCATTTGAAAAACATGTATTCCAAATTCTCGTAACTGCTCTCGGAACACGCTGTTCGTCTCAGGAATGGAAAACATGGAAGAACTGGGAAACTGTTTATTTGTATCTGCTGTGCTTGTGGGGTGGGGAGTAAATATATGGACTGTATTAGTCCCGGGCCGTGCCTCATTCCAGAAACATGTTCCCTCATATCTGCCCCTTGACTTCATTTATTCATTCCTATTCAATCTGTAAAAAAGTGTGAACAAGGGCAAATGAACTATTGGAATGAGCCCCAGCCCCAGACAGAAGGCCTGTCTGTAAGGGTTATGTGTTTGTGGATGACTATGGAATAGTTGTGCATAATGTGGACAGTCGGGGCTAAACAGTACAGGGGGTGAAAGATGTCAATGTACAGTTGAAGTCGGAAGTTTACATACACTTAGGTTGGAGTCATTAAAACTCATTTTTCAACCACAAATTTCTTGTTAACAAACTATAGTTTTGGCAAGTCGGTTAGGACATCTACTTTGTGCATGACACAAGTAATTTTTCCAACAATTGTTTACAGACAGATTATTTCACTTATAATTCACTGTATCACAATTCCAGTGGGTCAGAAGTTAACATACACTAAGTTGACTGTGCCTTTAAACAGCTTGGAAAATTCCAGAAAATGATGTCATGACTTTAGAAGCTTCTGATAGGCTAATTGATGTAATTTGAGTCAATTGGAGGTGTACCTGTGGATGTATTTCAAGGACTACCTTCAAACTCAGTGCCTCTTTGCTTGACATCATGGGAAAATCAAAATAAATCAGCCGAGACCTCAGAAAAAAATTGTAGACCTCCACAAGTCTGGTTCATCCTTGGGAGCAATTTCCAAATGCCTGAAGGTACCACGTTCATCTGTACAAACAATAGTACGCAAGTATAAACACCATGGGACCACGCAGCCGTCATACCGCTCAGGAAGGAGACGCATTCTGACTCCTAGAGATGAACATACTTTGGTGTGAAAAGTGCAAATCAATCCCAGAACAACAGCAAAGGACCTTGTGAAGATGCTGGAGGAAACAGGTACAAAAGTATCTATATCCACAGTAAAACAAGTCCTATATCAACATAACCTGAAAGGCCGCTCAGCAAAGAAGAAGCCACTGCTCCAAAACCGCCATATAGAAACCAGACTACGGTTTGCAACTGCACATGGGGACAGTACAGAGGATGAATAATGTTATTGTTAATGTATAACTAACAGTACAGAGGATGAATAATGTCAATGTATATCTAACAGTACAGAGGATGAATAATGTCAATGTCAATGTATATCTAACAGTACAGAGGATGAATAATGTCAATGTATATCTAACAGTACAGAGGATGAATAATGTCAATGTATATCTAACAGTACAGAGGATGAATAATGTCAATGTATATCTAAACAGTACAGAGGATGAATAATGTCAATGTATATCTAAACAGTACAGAGGATGAATAATGTCAATGTATATCTAAACAGTACAGAGAAGGAATAATGTCAATGTTTCTCTAAACAGTACAGAGGATGAATAATGTTATTGTTAATGTATAACTAACAGCACACAGGATGATTAAAAAAAATATAGATATATTTCACCTTTATTTAACCAGGTAGGCAAGTTGAGAACAAGTTCTCATTTACAATTGCGACCTGGCCAAGATAAAGCAAAGCCGTTTGACACATACAACAACACAGAGTTAGACATGGAGTAAAACAAACATACAGTCAATAATACAGTAGAAAAATAATTATATATACAATGTGAGCAAATGAGGTGAGATAAGGGAGGTAAAGGCAAAAAAAGGCCATGGTGGCGAAGTACACAAAATATAGCAAGTAAAACACTGGAATGGTAGATTTGCAGTGGAAGAAAGTGCAAAGTAGAAATAGAGATAATGGGGTGCAAAGGAGCAAAATAAATAAATAAATACAGTAGGGGAAGAGGTAGTTGTTTGGGCTAAATTATAGATGGGCTATGTACAGGTGCGGTAATCTGTGAGCTGCTCTGACAGCCGGTGCTTAAAGCTAGTGAGGGAGATAAGTGTTTCCAGTTTCAGAGATTTTTGTAGTTTGTTCCAGTCATTGGCAGCAGAGAACTGGAAGGAGAGGCGGCCGAAGGAGGAATTGGCTTTGGGGGTGACCAGTGAGATATACCTGCTGGAGCGCGTGCTACAGGTGGGTGCTGCTATGGTGACCAGCGAGCTGAGATAAGGGGGGACTTTACCTAGCAGGGTCTTGTAGATGACCTGGAGCCAGTGGGTTTGGCGACAAGTATGAAGCGAGGGCCAGCCAACGAGAACGTACAGGTCGCAGTGGTGCGTAGTATATGGGGCTTTGGTGACAAAATGGATGGCACTGTGATAGACTGCATCCAATTTATTGAGTAGGGTATTGGAGGCTATTTTGTAAATGACATCGCCGAAGTCGAGGATCGGTAGGATGGTCAGTTTTACGAGGGTATGTTTGGCAGCATGAGTGAAGGATGCTTTGTTGCAAAATTGGAAGCCAATTCTAGATTTAACTTTGGATTGGAGATGTTTGATGTGAGTCTGGAAGGAGAGTTTACAGTCTAACCAGACACCTAGGTATTTGTAGTTGTCCACATATTCTAAGTCAGAAGCGTCCAGAGTAGTGATGCTGGACGGGTGGGAAGGTGCGGGCAGTGATCAGTTGAAAAGCATGCATTTAGTTTTACTTGTATTTAAGAGCAGTTGGAGGCAACGGAAGGAGAGTTGTATGGCATTGAAGCTCGTCTGGAAGGTTGTTAACACTGTGTCCAAAGAAGGGCCAGAAGTATACAGAATGGTGTCGTCTGCGTAGAGGTGGATCAGAGACTCACCAGCAGCAAGAGCGACATCATTGATGTATACAGAGAATAGAGTCGGCCCAAGAATTGAACCCTGTGGCACCCCCATAGAGACTGCCAGAGGTCCGGACAACAGGCCCTTCGATTTGACACACTGAACTCTTTCAGAGAAGTAGTTGGTGAACCAGTCGAGGCAATCATTTGAGAAACCAAGGCTATTGAGTCTGCCAATAAGGATGTGGTGATTGACAGAGTCGAAAGCCATGGCCAGGTCAATGAATACGGCTGCACAGTGTTGTTTCTTATCGATGGCGGTTAAGATATAATTTAGGACCTTGAGCGTGGCTGAGGTGCACCCATGACCAGCTCTGAAACCAGATTGCATAGCGGAGAAGGTGCGATGGGATTCAAAATGGTCTGTAATCTGTTTGTTGACTTGGCTTTCGAAGACCTTAGAAAGTCAGGGTAGGATAGATATAGGTCTGTAGCAGTTTGCGTCAAGACTGTCCCCCCCTTTGAAGAGGGGGATGACCGCAGCTGCTTTTCAATCTTTGGGAATCTCAGACGACACGAAAGAGAGGTTGAACAGGCTAGTAATAGGGGTTGCAACAATTTCGGCAGATAATTTTAGAATTTTAGATTTTGCAGCTCTTTCAGAACATCAGCTGATTGGATTTGGGAGAAGGAGAAATGGGGAAGGCTTGGGCGAGTTTCTGTGGGGGGTGCAGTGCTGTTGACCGGAGTAGGGGTAGCCAGGTGGAAAGCATGGCCAGCCTTAGAAAAATGCTTATTGACATTCTCAATTATAGTGGATTTATCGGTGATGACAGAGTTTCCAATCCTCTGTGCAGTGGGCAGCTGGGAGGAGGTGCTCTTATTCTCCATGGACTTTACAGTGTCCCAGAACTTTTTTGAGTTTGTGTTGCAGGATGCAAATTTCTGCTTGAAAAAGCTAGCCTGTGTATATTGGTTTCTAACTTCCATGAAAAGTTGCATATCACGGGGGCTGTTCGATGCAGAACGCCACAGGATGTTTTTCTGTTGGTTAAGGGCATAATGTTATTGTCAATGTATATCTAACAGTACAGAGGATGAATAATGTAAATGTATATCTAACAGTACAGAGGATGAATAATGTCAATGTATATCTAACAGTACAGATGATGAATAATGTCAATGTATATCTAACAGTACAGGGGATGAATAATGTCAATGTATATCTAACAGTACAGAGGATGAATAATGTCAATGTATATCTAACAGTACAGAGGATGAATAATGTCAATGTATATCTAACAGTACAGATGAATAATGTCAATGTATATCTAAACTGTACAGAGGATGAATAATGTCAATGTATATCTAACAGTACAGAGGATGAATAATGGCAATGTATATCTAACAGTACAGATGATGAATAATGTAAATGTATATCTAACAGTACAGGGGATGAATAATGTCAATGTATATCTAACAGTACAGAGGATGAATAATGTTAATGTATATCTAACAGTACAGAGGATGAATAATGTCAATGTATATCTAACAGTACAGATGATGAATAATGTTAATGTATATCTAACAGTACAGGGGATGAATAATGTCAATGTGTATCTAACAGTACAGGGGATGAATAATGTCAATGTCAATGTATATCTAACAGTACAGAGGATGAATAATGTCAATGTATATCTAACAGTACAGGGGATGAATAATGTCAATGTATATCTAACAGTACAGGGGATGAATAATGTCAATGTGTATCTAAACAGTACAGAGGATGAATAATGTCAATGTATATCAATTCTGCCAGTGAGTAGTGTTTAAATGGATGGTAGCTTTATCTCAAAGAATGTGCATTTCATTTGCAATATTGCATGTTGCATTCTCACATGCGTGCACGCACGCACGCACACACACACACACACACACACACACACACACACACACACACACACACACACACACACACACACACACACACACCACACACACACACACACACACAAACAAATATGCTCTCTCTTTAACACCCACGGTGTCCTGATTTAAAAATAAATGTAGCTCCATGTTCCCCATTGTGATAGTGATGGGTAGCAGAGCACCTGCAGCTGGGAAGGCCTCCTCTCTCAGCTCTGGGTTCAGGGTGTAACTGCAGTGTAACGGGGGGCAGATAGAGAGGGGAGCTGGGGAACCACACACTCCTCTTCTCCGATCCATCATCTGGTTTACCTCTCAGCAGCACACTGCTTCCTTGTGCTACTGAATTATGAAACAGACTCTCTCCCTCGTTATCCCTCTCTCTCTATGCCTCTCTCTCTCAATTCAATTCAATTTGCTTTATTGGCATGACGTAACAATGTACATATTGCCAAAGCTTACTTTGGATTTTTCGATATATCTCTCTCTCCCTCTCGTTCTCTCTATCCCTCTATGCCTCTCTTTCTCTCTCTCTCTCTCTCTCTCTCTCTCTCTATGCCTCTCTTTTTCTTTCTCTCTCTCTTTGCTTCTCTTTCTTTCTCTCTCTCTCTCTCTTTCTCTCTCTCTTTCTCTTTCCTTCTCTCTCATTCTCTCTCTCTCTTTCTCTTTCCTTCTCTCTCCTCTCCTTCTCTCTCTCTCTCTTTCTCTTTCCTTCTCTCTCTCTCTCTCTCTCTCTCTCTCTCTCTCTCTATGCCTCTCTTTTTCTTTCTCTCTCTCTTTGCTTCTCTTTCTTTCTCTCTCTCTCTCTCTCTTTCCTTCTCTCTCCTTCTCTCTCTCTCTCTTTCTCTTTCCTTCTCTCTCTCTCTGTCTCTCTGTCTCTCTCTCTCTCTCTCTCTCTCTCTCTCTCCTCTTCTCTGTTAGCAGTAGCCTGGCCAGTTCAAACTCACATAATGAAACACTTTATGAGGATTTTTAAATGCGATCATAATCAAGGGGCCCAAATAGGAAAATTCAGGATTCATTTGTTCACTCTCATTACTAAAAAGCTTGTTGTACACCGTCTCCAAGGATACAGCCCGAGATTCTTTAGTGCCCCCCACCACCACCCTCCTCCCCCACTTCCTCCCCCTCTCCGGCCCATTGTTTACAAGGGAGGACATTTTTTCGGCCCTTGTTTTGGATTCATGCTTAATTCATTGGTTGCTTTTTGCATTGAGCAGGATGCTAATGCTATTGGAGTTGTATCTTCTCTGGAGACTCTAAGTCCAGCAGGGTTCAGCCAGTGACTGTATCTCTAAATGAATCAACAGCTCTGGAGCCTGATCAGGTGACCCAGAACAGGTCAATTATTCACAGCCCCATCCCAGCAGATAGGGTTGTAGCAGATACTGTCCACGGGATGGATGCTGAGTTGGACTGGATCCTATGCGGTTATTATGCACAATGTGGTTCTGTGTGTGTGTGTATGTGTGTGTATTTGTGTATGTAACCAATAGTGATTGCTACTTCAAATTGGAGTGTGGCTGAGCAAGGCTAATAGCAAAATGGCTTCAGTTGGTTTGGCCAGCGCATTGTATCAATGTGCATGCTCCGACTGGGTTTTTCCTCATGTTTACCAGGCATGTGCTGTTTTTTTGGCTTTGTCATACTTTATGTCTGGTTGGTTGAACAATTTATTTGGCCTGCTGGATCTTTAGGTGTCAAAGTGTAATCATGGCTGCCATGGTTTCCCAAAGACATACACTGAACCCTACTCTCTCACTCCCTCCAACTTTGTCCCTCGTGTTACAAGAAATGGTGGCCATTTTGAAAATGGCTTATCTCTGTGTACTGTTCCTTCACCAAACATCATTGGACCAAATGTTTGTGAAGTTAGTTGACCAAGTATATGTCTGCTACTGTTTTTAAAGGGCTGGTGTAAACCTCTTAGCGACTGTATTTAAAGAGGCAGAGAGTTTTCTCCTGGCTCATCTCAGTATGGAGCTCCCTGGGCTGTCTATAGCCCTGTGGCTGCCAGAAGAACCACTCTGAGTACTTCACCAACAACACATGACTAACTCTTCATCTGCTAATTGAGGCAAAGACTAATCCCATTTACAGCCATATCGATTTGATTCATCCCTCTTCTCTAGCTCCCCTCTGGTATCTTACATATGGTAGTCATCTCTATTGTCTCTTTGCCCACAAACAGAAGCCGTATCATGAACAATAACGTGTTAGTGATTGCTAGTTGGCTGCTATCGATGTCCCCTTCTCTCGTCTTCTCCTTCCGGGCACAAACTCACAAAAGTCCTCTTTTGTACAGTGGTTGAATGGGCAGATCAATGGTTGTGTGGAAAGAGCTTATTGTCATCGTGTTTGTGGGTTTGTGTGTGTGTGTGTGGTTCATGCATGTGTTGTGAGTGTGTGTGTGTGCACGTGTGCACGTGTGCGCGTGTGTGTGTGTGTGTGTGTGTGTGTGTGTGTGTGTGTTTGAAGGCTCTCTCTTTCATGTGTATGGACAGCCCCAGTCACACACAGAGACAGTCATTATCTATGTGTAAGCGTGTGTTAGAACAAAACAAACACAATTAGGGTTTCACTTTATTTTATTATTCAATTTGACCGTTAAATCAGTCTGAAAAAACTATTTTGCAGGATTGGGATTTGTTGGTTCAATTTGATTTAATTTATAATTAGTTGAGGTTGAATAGTCCACCTCATCAAGAAATGTATCACACAGCACCCAGAGAAGATCCAATCTTTAAACTAGCCTTTATTAAAGCTATACAGCCAACGGCATCAGGGACCAAAGTCCTTCATGCTGTTCAGCCCAAATGTTCTGCTTTATTACATTTTTGAGGGAGATTTCCGTCTAACCTTGCTGAAGAGTACAGGATTGAAAGACAGAGAAAGATGAAAGGGAAGGAGAGCGTGGTAAGCAAAGAGCGAGAGAGAGAGGGTTATAGACAGAAAGTGAGAGATATATAGTAAGAAAGAAAGGGAGATACAGAAAGAGAAGGAGAGAGAGGTGAGAAGAAGAGAAAGGGAGCCGTAAAGAAAGAGACATTCACAGACAGAGAGAAGAAAAAATAGTTAGTGTGGAGTTCTTCTACTGTAGTTTCCCTGTAGTCGTGCCCTCTCCTGTTATCCTTGTAGTGACGGGGGAGGGGTGCTCTTAAAGGAAAGGGGCATTAATCACTCTCACTCCTGCTCCCTGACCTCTGACCCGTGCTTTTAATTGCTTCCGCTTCTCCTCTCACTGTGCTGTCTTCTGTTTTCCTCTCCTCCATCTTCACTCTCTATCCTCCCTTTGTTGTGTTGGCCCACATCAACAGGGTGCATTGAAGGAGATTATATCGCAGCGGCTGACTATCATTACCTTCTCTGCCTTCTTTCCATCCCTCTCGCTTTTCTTTTTCTAATCTTTCTATTTCTTGAGGACACATCCCCTTGTGTTCTGTTTCTCCTCTCTCTCTCTCTCTATCCCAGTCAGGATGAGTGATCTGTAGTTTCTGGCACATTGATATTCAAGGTGCAGTGTTGATTGGAAAAGCTCTGCCTACTCCCTTGGGTCATGTCTGTAGACACAGAGATGGAAACTAATAAAGAAATGCTGCAGAGTCACTGGCTTTTACCTCATTATCTGCCAATGACATGCTCCCCTCAGCCAAGGTGTCACCCTGACATTTGTTTAGGCAGGAACATGGGAGAATAAGCTGAATTGAAGGAAAAGAGAAGGATGAAAAGAGGGTGAAAGAGGAGGAAGGCAGGCAGAGGCAGAGAGCAGCCTGACTGCCAGGTGCCAAATACCAGGCCAGACAGACAGACAGTGGGCTGGTGCTGGTGGGCAGAGCCACCCCTACCATGCCCTCCTCATGCCAGCCAGAGTCAGAGCCAGAGAGACGTGCCTCCCAGCAGCAGCAGCTGTAGCCCCGCCACAACGTATCGTATACACTAATCCTGTGTCACACACTCTGTGTGAGGCTCTGTATTTGGACGGGTAATACTGTTGCCTGTTTACTTATGGTCCTAATGACTTTGGATTCATGTTTCTGACTCTCTTTGCATACCTTTTTGTTGGTGGCAAAATAATGTTTTACAAGTTTCATGTGAGTCTCCCTTTTTAGTTACAGATTTGTGAAGTTCAAAGGTTACCACAGCTATTAATCTGAGAAGAAACAAGAGTAAGTACAGAGATGAAAGGTCAAGTTTATGGTCAGGGTCAGAGGACAGTGTCAGGTCTATTTAACATTTTGGAAGCAATTAGCTCCACTGTTTTTTGAATTGATTAACACAGCCGTTCATAGAGGTTAATTTGGAAGGGATGTAAATACAGCACTAATTTCCCTTTTATTAAAACCAGGTAAGGATGCCACCCAGTGCTCTCGTTAATGCTCTCTACTTTTTGATATTTTCTTAAAATCTGTCGTCCCGTCTTGAAACTTACATATCTAAATTAGTACATCTGGACCAAAGCGAGTTAGTTTTTTAACAATTATCGTCAGATAACCTCCTTTGTCTATTACATATCTTACATGCTTCATCAGTAAGCAAAGCTCCTTCGGCAGTTTTATCTCTCGATGCAGAAAAAGCTTTTGATAGACTAGAATGGTGATATCTTTGGCTCCAATTTCATTAATATGATACTATATATATGCCAATCCCTCAGCCATACTAATAACAGGCAATATCAATTATGTTCCGTTCAGAATAACTAGAAGTAGCAGGCAAGGTGATCCCATGTCACTTCTGACATTTTAATGTCGATGGAGCTTCTGGCCCAGGCAATTCGACAATCGAAAGAAATGACACTAATATCTCTCAATTCTACGGATCACGTCATCTCCTTATACGCAGACGATATCGTATTTTATCTAGACAATGTATCTCAATCCCTACCAAAAGCTTTGAAGATCATAGACATATTCAGCTCCATCTCAAGTTATAAAATCAATCTAACTGTCACGTCCTGGCCAGTATATAAGGTTAATTGTTTTGTAGTTTGGTCAGGGCGTGACAGAGGGTATTTGTTTTATGTGGTTCAGGGTGGTGTGTTTGATTAAGGGTGTTTGATTTAGTATTTCCGGGGTTTTGGTTTATAGTCTGTTTATGTATTTCTATGTCTAGTCTGGTGAGTGTGTTTCTATGTTGGTTAATTGGGATTGGGACTCTCAGTTGAAGGCAGGTGTTGTCTATCTGCCTTTGATTGAGAGTCTCATATATAAGGGTGTGTTTGTGATTTGTGGGTGATTGTTCTGTGTTCAGCCCTAGGCTTTGCCAGACTGTTTTGTTGTTCGTTCGTTTTCGTGGTTTGTTTGTTTTGGAGTGTTCATTTTTTGTAGTTAATAAAAGTCGAAATGAGCATACACGTACCTGCTGCGTTTTGGTCCTCTTTCACCAACGACAACCGTGACAGAATCACCCACCACCAAAGGACCAAGCAGCAGGAGAACAGCATGGATGGATGGACGTGGGCGGATTTAAGGAGGTTCGTGTCCAGGGCTATGGAAGAGTTAAGGGAACCCGAGAGGCAGCCCCAATAAAAAATTTTGGGGGGGCACAAGGGCTGTGAAGAGGGGCAAGGATGGAGCCCCAGGCCAGCTCCCCGCACTAGCCCTGAGGTACGTGTCTCCAATCTGGTACGCCCAGTACCAGCACCCCGCACCAAGCCCAAGGTGCGTGTCCCCAGCCCCGCCAGTCAACAGTCGTCGGAGCTGCCCGCCAGTCAACAGTCGTCGGAGCTGCCCGCCAGTCAACAGTCGTCGGAGCTGCCCGCCAGTCAACAGTCGTCGGAGCTGCCCGCCAGTCAACAGTCGTCGGAGCTGCCCGCCAGTCAACAGTCGTCGGAGCTGCCCGTCAGTCAACAGACGTCGGAGCTGCCCGTCAGTCAACAGTCGTCGGAGCTGCCCGTCAGTCAACAGTCGCCGGAGTGGTCAGACTGCGCTGAACTGCCGGAGTGGCCAGACTGCGCTGAACTGCCGGAGTGGCCAGACTGCGCTGAACTGCCGGAGTAGCCAGACTGCGCTGAACTGCCGGAGTGGCCAGACTGCGCTGACCTGCCGGAGTGGCCAGACTGCGCTGACCTGCCGGAGTGGCCAGACTGCGCTGACCTGCCGGAGTGGCCAGACTGCGCTGACCTGCCGGAGTGGCCAGACTGCGCTGACCTGCCGGAGTGGCCAGACTGCCCTGACCTGCCGGAGTGGCCAGACTGCCCTGACCTGCCGGAGTGGCCAGACTGCCCTGACCTGCCGGAGTGGCCAGACTGCCCTGACCTGCCGGAGTGGCCAGACTGCCCTGACCTGCCGGAGTGGCCAGACTGCCCTGACCTGCCGGAGTGGCCAGACTGCCCTGACCTGCCGGAGTGGCCAGACTGCCCTGACCGCCCCGAGCTGACAGACTGCCCAGACCGCCCCGAGCTGACAGACTGCCCAGACCGCCCCGAGCTGCCAGACTGCCCCGAACTGCCAGACTGCCCAGACTGCCTGGAACGGCCAGAACCTGAGCCGCCTCCAATATAGGTGGGTTGGGGAGGGGGGGTGTAGCACAGTGCCGTCGTTGACGGCAGCCACCCTCCCTTCCCTCCCTTTAGTAAGGGGGAATTTTTCTTTTGGGTATTGTTTGGGGGTATTTTTTTTTTTTTTGTTAAGGTGCTTCTGGGGTAGCACCTTTAAAGGGGGGGTACTGTCACGTCCTGGCCAGTATATAAGGTTAATTGTTTTGTAGTTTGGTCAGGGCGTGACAGAGGGTATTTGTTTTATGTGGTTCAGGGTGGTGTGTTTGATTAAGGGTGTTTGATTTAGTATTTCCGGGGTTTTGGTTTATAGTCTGTTTATGTATTTCTATGTCTAGTCTGGTGAGTGTGTTGTCTATCTTGGTTAATTGGGATTGGGACTCTCAGTTGAAGGCAGGTGTTGTCTATCTGCCTTTGATTGAGAGTCTCATATATAAGGGTGTGTTTGTGATTTGTGGGTGATTGTTCTGTGTTCAGCCCTAGGCTTTGCCAGACTGTTTTGTTGTTCGTTCGTTTTCGTGGTTTGTTTGTTTTGGAGTGTTCATTTTTTTGTAGTTAATAAAAGTCGAAATGAGCATACACGTACCTGCTGCGTTTTGGTCCTCTTTCACCAACGACAACCGTGACGCTAACCAAATCTGCCCTACTGCATCTGAAGACCCTGATGGAGGACTCCATCTCTACTTTTGGAATCCCAATCATTTACCATTTTAAATATTTGGGAATATAACTATTTCCTTCCCTAGATTAAACCCTTGCCAGAAACTTTAACAGAACACTCAAATCAACTCAATCCGACCTCAGTAGATGGACTAATATTCCAGCTGCTTTAACCAGCAGAATATCTATTGTCAAAATGAATATATTTCCACGGCAGAATTTATGTAGTTCAGTTATTCACTTGGGTGCTTTTTAGTCTTTTAGTTTTTTAGTTTTTGTTGTTCTTTAGTGTTTTATCCTCTGATGTTTGTTGTCTAGTAAAAATGTATGTTTTTATAGTTTTTTTTTCTCAGTTTGTTTCCTTTGAAGGCCATTGTGTTGCATCCATGTCTGAAATGTGCTATATAAATAAAGCTTGATTTGATTGATTTGATGTTTTGTCTCCCCCTTCTAGCAGTTGGGATAAAATTTGTAGCCTGGACAAAATTTACAAACTTGCAAAGAGGGAAAGACATAGGAGGACTATCCGTACCAAACTTTAAATTGCATTTCCAGGCACTAGCATTTCGGCCCATCTTAAATTTGTTTAGACATGATTCTTCTACCCCCTGGCTGACTATAGAGAGAAATATGGTGTATCCTATTGCCTTGGAAGAGGTGGTCTTCACTGATATATCCCTTAATCAATGTAAACTATGCTTTGGTCCTATTATTGCTCACTCAATTTCTATTTGTTGCAAAATTTAAAGACATTGTAACTGGGAATCAAAATGGCATAACCATACTCCAATATTTCACAATAACGCCTTGTGTTATTGGAGGGCAACCTTTTGCATCTCGACAATGTTCCAAATGTGGAATACATACCCTTGCCAATATCATGGACAGTAATGGTTTGAGAAAATTCCAAGATTTGAAAGACACATACACATTACCAGGTAAATATTTGTTTCTACATTTACAATTTATTCCCGTGGGATGCCCGTCTAATGATGGGATTATAAATAAGGAGGCCCACTTCTTCTTTTGTGGGCCTTTTCTTTGTTTTCTTTTCCTGTTTATGTTGAATTTATTATCACTTAACCTTATTTTTTTAGGTGGGAGCCTATGTGTACGTGTTTTAAAAACGTATAATTTACATGGATAATGTAACTGTAACTGTAACACCCCCAACAACAACAAAAACAAATAAAATGATAGTAAAGGTTCAATGGTTCAAAGGAGGGGAATTATAGGATCCAGATGACATACACCGGCAGCCCAGGAACCAGACGTCAGGGGTCAGAGCAGGGGGTCAGTCCAGAGCAGCTACAGTCCCTTTGGAAAGTATTCAGACCCCTTGACTTTTTCCCGCATTTTGTTACATTACAGCCTTATTCTAAAATTGATTAAATGTTTTTTTTCAGCAATCTACACACAATACCCAATAATGACAAAGTGAAAACAGGTTTTAGACATTTTTGCAAATGTATTAAAAATAAAACAGAAATACCTTATTTACATAAGTATTCAGACCCTTTCCTATGAGACTCGAAATTGAGCTCAGGTGCATCCTGTCTCCAATGATCATCAGATTGATTTGGCCTCCGCAAGCCTCCGGAGGCTTCGCACACCCTCCATACGGAGCCTCATAAATAGTCTTTCACTCTGGACAGAGAGAGAAGCCAATGAGGAAGTTGAAAAGAGAGAACTTTTAATGAGGTTTTGTTAGGACTTTGATAGGAACACTGTGTTGTATCATTTACCCTTTGTTACAGAAGGCCAGAGAAATATGACACAGAAACTAGAGTTTACATGTCAAACCAAAGCCATCTCATTCTGTGGGACATTAGGGAAAGGGAAACTGTCATTAGTGGAGATGGCAGTCTGTGGGTTTCTAGATGATGACTTAGACCTGGGGTTTGATATATGTTTGATTTGGTCTGACAGGCCCTTTGTGCCCGTGTCTCCCACAATGCAAAGCATTTCCATCCCAACTGACAGCCTTATTCTTGTTGCAGATGTAATGATCTGCTTTCAGAGTGCCATGGTTTAAGTTTCTTCTCTCTTTTCTTCGTGTTTTTCTCTCTCAACCTTTTTGTCTGACGGTGGCGTTGTGTTGTCTTTGGTGGTTGGATCTTTCGATGTCGTGACTGGGTATCTCATGCAAAGCGGAGGGCACAAACAGGCACAAATCACATTCCAGCAGGATTCCAAAGAAATTTGACATATGTTACAGCCAGGGAGACAGTTATGTTTGTTTGTTTGTTTGTTTTTCCTGATGTTAACCAGCCATGGTAATTAGCCCGGCGGCTGTGATGGGTCTATCTGTCTCAGTTCTGACAGTCAGAAGAATGCAGTAGCCAAACTCTCATTAAAGCAGTAGTACAGTCTCTCTGCTCTGCTAGCTAAGAAGCTATTTATTTGCTGGTGAGGTCGAGGGCAGCTCACTGGGGTCCTGGCATCATAACACAGAAGGAGGCTGTCATGCTGCTACTTCCAACCTCAGAAGTGCTCTCATTATGGACTCTTCCAGGAAACTTTACTACTGTGCTCAGAGCCATCAGTAAACACTTCTGTGTGTGGTTTAATGTGTTTGTATTGATTGAGATCTTTGACCATCTTGAGACATTTTGATACAGCCCTGAGAGCTGGTTTAGCCAGTTAGCCGTGTTTGTATGTGGATAAACTGCTACTATAGAGCCTTACTCCTCCAGTAGATGCCTGTAGTGTCCATGTAAACATACATTCCGCGCCGTTGGCTCCGTGCATCCCCTCTCTCCTCCTCTCTCCTCCCAGCACGATATCCTCCTGCCTTCCACCTCCTCTTTCATGTGCCAAGAGACGGTGCTGAGGCAAGCGCTGACAAAATGTTGTCATTATCTTAGCGTTAGCGGGCCGCCCACGCCACGCCTCTCATTCATTCCACAGCTAGCCCAATGGCCCCAGAGGGAGAGAGAGGAGTGTGTGGGCGAGAGAGAAGGCATTCTCTTCTGTGTTGAGAGAGAGAGTGTAGCGGTAAAATAATATGACATATGAAAAGAACAGTGATTTGATTGCAAGCCAAGCTGTTCTAATAGAGATAGAGTATATAGGAATAGATAAAGCTAGTCTCGAAAGTAACAGGGATGAAATGGCTACTGTGATAGTTGGGCTGACAGTTAAAACAAAGACGAGAGCCGAAGAAAGAGATACATTTTCGATATAGATCAATAAAGTCCGTCTTCGTGCCACCTGCCATCACTCAACACTGTCTTCCCTGTGGAGTGTCATTGATATGGTTAAACATGTATTATTTTATTTAACTAGGCAAGTCAGTTAAGAACAAATTCTTATTTACAGTGATGCCCCCCCCCCCAGGGTACGCCCTCCCCTAACCCCACAGCACCTAACATTAAACACAAACACACATGTATGCACAAAAGCCATGTGATTTGTCCCACAGAGAGCAGTGTCTTGCTGGTGTTTGTGACAGCGGTATCAGTGGGAGAGAGAGCGGGGCCAGGCTAAGAAAAGACAAGCTCAGTGCTGGTGATTCAGCTCTTAAGTCCAGCTGTGAAGCCTGATTCATTTGCTCTTAATGGCAATCATAACTCACTGTGCTCATAACTCATTTGTAATGTCTTATACATCAATAGTAGGGGAGCTTTATAATGGCCCAGGCCTTTGCTGGCAGAGTGTGTTTAATGCATCGCTGCAGGGCGTAGAGTTCTACAAATGCTGTGTTCAACAATCACTTCCTCTTTCCAAGAGTCATCATTGTTTTCTTAGTGCAATGTGCACTCGAGGGGTTTTGAGTAAAGTTTTTAGAAGTACTCTTTATTTTTAGTGCAGCTATTTTGGTGTTTGGTTTCTTCTGACAACTCCAGTTGGGTTGTTCCTAATTTAGAGAACAGAGGTTGGAGTTGCTCATTATGGGGTGATTGGACTGTGGTACCGTGTCACTTGTCAGGGAGCGGAGCTAATGAGTTGAGCTGGAGGGCCATTTCTCTGGGCCCGTCCTGGCAGAGTGTGCGAGTGTGATTGTACGTGTGATCTCATTGCTGGAGGTGTCCCTTGCTTTATCTAAGAATAGAACGAACCCGAGCTAGGCTATAATACTGTATATTATGGTGAGAATGTGAGACAGTAGGACCAATTATAAATGTGTTCAGGCTCAACACTGGCGAGGAAGTGTTGAAAACACACCATGAAATTGCACATCTATCCCACTCCTGTGTACAAGACAATGGCTTGATGTATGATTTCAAGGAGAGACATTCACTCACTTTCAGTCTCTAGAATAGCCTAACAAATATCATAGTAAGTCTTGCTTTCACCCCCCCCCAACCATGTTAAACAGAAAGTCCTTAGACTGAACTCTCGTTAGTGTGATTTGCCACCCCCCACCAGAAATCTCCAGTGCTCCAAACCAGAAAACTGTAATTTCTCCTTCAACATTAAATATCATTCAATTTATTTCCTTTCCCATCTTCCTCTCCTTCCTCCTCCGGGGAGTTTTCCTCGCTTTGCTTTTGACCACGGATAAACTTGTGAGGGCTTCTAGAAGTGACAAGGTGTGACTGACAGGGGACTCTGTCTAATCCGTAGCTACATATCCCCCCCCACCCACACACACACGTCTACCACCCCATTTACCCCCCTCCCCCTCCTCCCCAGGGTTATACAACTTTCCCTCCACTCTCTCCATGTCTGTTTTGCCAGACGCGTGGTTGGGATTAGCTAAAGCGATTATCAGGAGCTTTTGCAGTTTTGTGCAGATGAATCATGGTAATGCTACACAGTGAAGCGCCTCATGCATTCCTAAGCCCCCTCTACATTCTCTCTGATTCTCCCAAACGACACAGCGAGCCAGTTGGCTTCACCTAACTAAGCCAGGTGGAGGCACCTTCAAACACACACACCACACACACACACACGGGAACGTGCACACACGCGCACACACACACAAACACACCTGGGTCTGTATGGTTGCCAGGACAAATACAGGAATAAGCATTAATGCGTGGTTCCACACCAGCTCTAGCGGACAATTCTCACATAGGAACTTTATTGGGAGGAAGGATGTTTAACATACTTTTTACAATTTTATCACTAACCATTTTTTGGGGTTATCCCACTTTAGACCTATACATGCCTCCTGTAAGACCCTATGATCTGTGAACCGTAGATGATACAGACAACATCATGGTGTCATTATAGTCCTTATAGTGTTCTCTCAAATATGGAGGAAGTCTAGATTCTGCCATACACATTTTCACATTCATTTATTCAACATTAAAAAGTATATCTCAAACTACCCTTTTTGATTTTTTGACATATTGTTTGTAAGAATATACCCTTCAAACACCTCACATTTCCAGAGTGGGCTCTCTGTTACTTTTAATGAGATGACACATTTTATACATAGAAATTGACATTATAGGTAATTAAAACCCCATTAGGTCTAAGCCCTTGATCGCAACATGTACAAAGCTAAGATATGGAATTGTTTAAGATGGTCATAAAATGCATGTGGATGTTGTAGAGCGACTTATTAGTTTATAGCTCAAACGGTTTGGGTTTACAGACAATATTATTTTCCGTATCCTCTCATGTGTAGAAAAATATTGCTTTCACAAGCCCCGTCTTATGGAACAGGTACATACTTTACATTGGCTGAAAGACGGCATTGAGCTGCAGCCACTACGGTAAGTCATTAACATTAACACACGGAGAGATATTCAATGTTAAAAAAAATGACATCTCCGAGTGACGCATGGGTGCGTCAATCGACTCTAGGTGGTTTTAACCAATCACAGCCCTCCTTTAGGATTACACATTCAGCAAGTCACCAGCAGAGGGAGTTCCCTTTGAATCCATTTTCCTATTCACTGTGTTGGTGGGCTCATAAAATGTATCATCATTTAGAATTAGCAGAGAGCCCACTCTGGAAATTTGATGTAGGCCTATTTGTAGTGTATATTGTTCCAAACAATATGTCTTAAAATGACCAAATGCAAAAGGTTCATTTGATATATTCATGTTTCTTTTATGTTGAATAAATTAATGGTGATTATAAAATATATATAAAAATCTGACATACTCTATATATTAGAGCACACTATAAGGAGTATAATGACAAGATGTGTCCTATATCAAGAATGGTTCACAGATCATAGGGTCTTACAGGAGGAATGTATAGGTCTAAAAAGTCCACTTTCATCATGATTTTCTCAAAGATGGTTTGTGATACAAAATGTAAAACGCATTTCAAACATCCTTCCTCCTAATGAAGTTTCTATGTGAGAATTGCCAGAACAATCTGAGATACCAAAAATATTTTCCTCTGCCGTGGAGTTGCCCCGATGCAGAGAGCAAACTAGACTGTAAGATAGCCATATTTCATTGCTGTGTACAGTTATAATTTATTGGATTCGGATGCACACTATATCCCACCCTGCTTCTCTAGTCCTAGGCATTAAATGTGACATGATAGCTCTGTTTTTTACACTCACTCAGATGTGGCTCACACACACTCACAACACACACCCTGTGGGGGAGAGGAATGCCTTGGGCGCTTTCTGACTTTGCTACAATGTTAAACATTTCTCAAACATGTTCGCCTTAAGGGTAGTTTAACCTCGGCATGTACTGTTCAACATTACCATAGCGGATTGCTATTAAATATCCATACTTCAACACAAGCAATAAACCATTTATAATATGCACTTCTGATCACCATCAACTGTCACCGTTATGACTTATGTCGTCTAGTTGAAGTTAAAAAAAAAATAAAAAATGCACCTTTATTAACCAGGTAGGCTAGTTGAGAACAAGTTCTCATTTACAGTCTGCGACCTGCCAAGACAAAGCAAAGCAGTTCGACACATACAACACAGTTACACATGGAATAAACAAACACACAGTCAATAATACAGTAGAAGTCTATATACAGTTTGTGCAAATGAGGTAAGGGAGGTAAGGCAATAAATAGGCCATAGTGGTGAAGTAATTACAATTTACCAATTAAACACTGGAGTGATTGATGTACAGAAGATGAATGTGCAAGTAGAGATACTGGGGTGCAAAGGAGCAAGATAAATGAATAAATACAGTATGGAGATGAGGTAGTTGGATGGGCTATATTACAGATGGGCTATGTACAGGTGCAGTGATCTGTGAGCTGCTCGGACAGCTGGTGCTTAAAGCTAGTCCTGGAGATATGAGTCTCCAGCTTCAGTGATTTTTGCAGTTCATTTCAGTCATTGGCAGCAGAGAACTGGAAGGAAAGGCGGCCAAAGGAGGAATTGGCTTTGGGGGTGACCAGTGAGATATACTGGATGCTGGAGCGCATGCTACGGGTGGGTGCTGCTATGGTGACCAGTGAGCTGAGATAAGGCCGGGCTTTACCTAGCAGAGACTTGTAGATGACCTGGAGCCATTGGGTTTGGCGACGAGTATGAAGCGAGGGCCAGCCAACGAGAGCGTACAGGTCGCAATGGTGGGTAGTATATGGGGCTTTGGTGACAAAACGGATGGCACTGTGATAGAATGCATCCAATTTGTTGAGTAGAGTGTTGGAGGCTATTTTGTAAATGACATCGCCGAAGTCGAGGATCGGTAGGATGGTCAGTTTTACGAGGGTATGTTTGGCAGCATGAGTGAAGGATGCTTTGTTGCGAAATAGGAAACTGATTCTAGATTTCATTTTGGATAGGAGAAGCTTAATGTAAGTCTGGAAGGAGAGTTTACAGTCTAACCAGACACCTAGGTACTTGTAGCTGTCCACATATTCTAAGTCAGAACCATCCAGAGTAGTGATACTGGATGGGCGGGAAAGTGCGGGCCGCGATCGGTTGAAAAGCATGCATTTAGTTTTACTTGCATTTAAGAGCAGTTGGAGGCTACAGAAGGAGAGTTGTATGGCATTGAAGCTCGTCTGTATGTTAGTTAACACTGTGTCCAAAGAAGGGCCAGAAGTATACAGAATGGTGTCGTCTGTGTAGAGGTGGATCAGAGAATCACCAGCAGCAAGAGCGACATCATTGATGTATACAGAGAAGAGAGTCGGCCCGAGAATTGAACCCTGTGGCACCCCATAGAGACTGCCAGAGGTCCGGACAACAGGCCCTCCGATTTGACACACTGAACTCTATCTGAGAAGTAGTTGGTGAACCAGGCGAGGCAGTCATTTGAGAAACCAAGGCTGTTTAGTCTGCCGATAAGAATGTGGTGATTGACAGAGTCGAAAGCCTTGGCCAGGTCGATGAACATAGCTGCACAGTAATGTCTCTTATCGATGGCGGTTGATATCGTTTAGGACCTTGAGCGTGGCTGAGATGCACCCATGACCAGCTCTGAAACCAGATTGCATAGTGGCGAAGGTACGGTGGGATTCGATATGGTCTGAAATCTGTTTAACTTGGCTTCTCGAAGACCTTAGAAAGGCAGGGTAGGATAGATATAGGTCTGTAGCAGTTTGGGCCTAGAGTGTCTCCCCCTTTGAAGAGGGGGATGATCGTGGCAGCTTTCCAATCTTTGGGAATCTCAGACGACACGAAAGAGAGATTGAACAGGCTAGTAATAGGGGTTGCAACAATTTCGGCAGATAATTTTAGAAAGAGAGGGTCCAGATTGTCTAGCCCGGCTGATTTGTAGGGGTCCAGATTTTGCCGCTCTTTCAGAACATCAGCTATCTGGATTTGGGTGAAGGATAAATGTGGGAGGCTTGGGCGAGTTGCTGTGGGGGGTGCCGGGGCAGTTACCGGGGTAGGGGTCCAGGTGGAAAGAATGGCCAGCCATCGAAAAATGCTTATTGAAATTCTCAATTGTAGTGGATTAATCGGTGGTGACAGTGTTTCCTAGCCTCAGTGCAGTGGGCAGCTGGGAGGAGGTGCTCTTATTCTCCATGGACTTTACAGTGTCCCAGAACTTTTTTGAGTTTGTGCTACAGGATGCACATTTCTGTTTGAAAAAGCTAGCCTTTTTAAGTTAAGAACATTAAGTTCTCTCCCTTATCCAACTCTGTCTTTGTTGTACTCTCCATTCCTCTCCTCTCTCGCTCAGACTTTTTGCTACTCAATAGCTCCTGCAGATGGCTTGGACTAATTGCAAAGCCTTGTTGCGGTTCTTCTTCACACTCCATCCTCCTTTCCTCACAAACAGATAATCATGACCCTGGATTTTTTCTGCCTCTTCCAAAAACTCTTGAGGATGTTCTCATTAACAGGACTTGTCATTTACTCATTTATCCCCCCCCCCCTTGCCACCACCCGCCACCCAGCACCCTCTCATCCTGGCGGGTGTGGATGGTTTCTCCCTGGAAGCTCCAGGGCCCTCTCCTTCTCAACCACACAAAAATTAGCTGCAGCTTCTCAGACAGACTGTTTAAATTAGTATCTGTGCGTGGGTGGTGGATGGTGTAAGGTGTGTATTTGTGTGTGGGTGTGTGTGTGTTTTCATGCATGCCTGCCTGTCTGTATGTGTGAGTATGCGTGTTTATTCATTTTTGCGTGCATGTGCACGTGTGTGTGTCAGAAATAACATGTGGTGTGTTGTACCACTAGGACCTCTGTATGCTACCTGCCAGGCACCTCAGGCTCAACGGTGAGTCCTCCTCCTATAGAAACACTTACACTGGTGTGTAGAGACCCGAGTGTGTAGACTGGTGTGTGTAGACCGGTGTGTGTAGACTGGAGTGTGTAGACTGGTGTGTGTAGACTGGAGTGTGTGCTGTAGAGTGTCTATGGAGTGTCTGCATTGTGTGAAGGTGTGTGACGTGTCAAGGCTAATCAGTCCATCATAGGAGTGTGTCTCTTAACAACAGCTGCCTTCCCAGACACACTCTCACCTGTAGGAGGAGAAAAGGGGAGATGGAGAGAAAAAAAGATAACAAATCACCTTCATACTGTATGACTCTGCCTTTCTGCTACTGCTATGTTTTTAGATGAGGTTTCTACTGTATCTTACATAGACTCACATATCTACTCTGTCTGTCACCCACAATAAGAAACAAACAGAGATAAACATACAGTTGAAGTCAGAAGTCTACATACACCTTAGCCAAATATATTTTAACTCAGTTTTTCACAATTACTGAGATTTAATCCTAGTAAAAATGCCCTGTTTTAGGTCAGTTAGGATCACCACTTTATTTTAAGAATGTGAAATGTCAGAATAATATTAGAGAGAAGGATTTATTTCAGCTTTTATTTCTTTCATCACATTTCCAGTGGGTCAGAAGTTTACATACACTCAATTAGTATTTGGTAGCATTGGCTTTAAATTGTTTAACTTGGGTTAAATGTTTCAGGTAGCCTTCCACAAGCTTCCCACAATAAGTTGGGTGAATTTTGGCTCATTCCTCCTGAGAGCTGGTGTAACTGAGTCAGGTTTGTAGGCCTCCTTGCTCGCACATGCTTTTTCAGTTCTGCCCACAAATTTTGTATAGGATTGAGGTCAGGGCTTTGTGATGGCCACTCCAATACCTTGACTTTGTTGTCCTTAAGCTATTTTGCCACAACTTTGGAAATATGCTTGGGGTCATTGTCCATTTGGAAGACCCATTTGCAACCAAGCTTTAACTTCCTGACTGATGTCTTGAGATGTTGCTTCAATATCCACATAATTTTACTTCCCCATGACGCCGTCTATTTTGAAGTGCACCAGTTCTTCCTGCAGCGTAGCACCCCCACAACATGATGCTGCCACCCCGTGCTTCATGGTTGGGATGGTATTCTTTGGCTTGCAAGCCTCCCCCTTTTTCCTCCAAACATAACAATGGTCATTATGGCCAAACAGTTCTATTTTTGTTTCATCAGACCAGAGGATATTTCTCCAAAAAGTATGATTCTTATCCCCATGTGCAGATGCCACCCGTAGTCTGGCTTTTTTATGGCGGTTTTGGAGCAGTGACTTATTCCTTGCTGAGCGGCCTTTCAGGTTATGTCGATATAGGACTTTTTTTTACTATGGATATAGATACTTTTGTACCTGTTTCCTCCAGCATCTTCACAGGGTCCTTTGCTGTTGTTCTGGGATTGATTTGCATTTTTCCCACCAAAGTATGTTCATCTCTAGGAGACAGAACACGTCTCCTTCCTGAGCAGTATGACGGCTGCGTGGTCCCATGGTGTTTATACTTGCGTACTATTGTTTGTACGTGGTACCTTCAGGCGTTTGGAAATTGCTCCCAAGGATGAACCAGACTTGTGGAGGTCTACAATTTTTTTATGAGGTCTTGGCTGATTTCTTTGATTTTCCCATGTAAACTTCCAACTTCAACTGTACATGTGCATGCATGCACGCACACACACAGACACACAAACACACACACAGACACACACATAGAAACACACTCGGTGTAGGATTTACTCTCCTAATGCCTCCAAGCTCTTGGAAACATTTAGCTGACAGGTTAAAGACTGATTGAGCACCCCCTCTGCAAGCCTCCTCATTCTGGCCTGCAATGGGCTCATGATGCAATCTGGCATCCCACACACACACACACACACACACAATAAACACACACACAGACACACCCTTGAGGAGGTTTTGTTGCTATAAACATGACAATGGATCTTCTTCACCTTGGTCATAAGACACCATACCCCACGCATACAGTTGAGGGCGCATTGTACACTGCAGTCACTGTTAGGAGGGAAAACCACTCTAGTCGCTGTGAGGAAGGAGCAGCACTCTAATCACTGTGAGGGAATGAGCTTCACTCTAGTTGCTGTGAGGAAGGAGCAGCACTCTATTTTCAGGTGAGGAAGGAGCAGCACTCTAGTCACAGTGAGGAAGGAGCAGCACTCTAGTCGCTGTGAGATAGGCACAGCACTCTAGTCGCAGTGAGGAGAGAAGCACTCGATTCGCTATGGAGGTAGAAGCAGCAACACTCTATTCGCTATGAGGTAGGAGCAGCACTCTAGTCGCTATGAGGTAGAGCAGCACTCCTAGTCGCTATGAGGTAGGAGCAGCACTCTAGTCGCTATGAGGTAGGAGCACTCTAGTCGCTTTGAGGAATTAGCAGCACTCTAGTCGCTGTGAGGAAGGAGCAACACTCTAGTCGCTGTGAGGAAGGAAAACCACTCTAGTCGCTGTGAGGAAGGAGCACCAGTCTAGTCGCTGTGAGTAAAGAAAACCACTCTAGTCACTGTGAGGAAGAAAAACTACTCTAGTAGCTGTGAGGAAGAAGAAACACTAGTCACTGGGGGAAGGAGAAGCACTCTAGTTGCTATGAGGTAGGAGCAGCACTCTGGTCGCTTTGAGGAATTAGCAGCACTCTAGTCACTGTGAGGAAGGAGCAGCACTCTAGTTGCTGTGAGGAAGGAGCATTCTAGTCACCGTGTGGAAGGAAATCTTCTCTAGTCATTGTGAGGAAGGAAAACCACTCTCGCCGCGGTGAGGAAGGAAATCCACTCTAGTCGCTGTGAGGAAGGAAAACCACTCTAGTCGCTGTGAGTACGGAAAACCACTCTAGTCACTGTGAGGAGGAAAACCCTCTAGTCACTGTGAGGAAGGAAAACCAGTCTCGTCGCTGTGAGGAAGGAAACCACTCTCCGTCGCGGTGAGGAAGGAAAACCACGCTAATCGTTGTGAGAAGTAGCAGCACTCTAGTCGCTGTGAGGAAGGACCAGCACTCTAGTTTCTGTGAGATAGGAGCAGCACTCTAGTCGCTGTGAGGAATTTTCAGCACTCTAGTACGCTGTGAGGAAGGAGCATCACTCTATTCGCTGTGAGGAAGAAACAGCACTCTAGTCGCTTTGAGGAGGGAAAACCACTCTTGTCGCTGTGAGTAGGTAAAACCAACTCTAGTCGCTGTGAGGAAGGAAAACCACTCTAAGTCGCTGTGAGTAGGTAAAACCAACTCTAGTCGCTGTGAGTAGGTAAAACCACTCTAAGTCGCTGTGAGTAGGTAAAACCACTCTAGTCGCTGTGAGGAAGGAAAAACCACTGAGTAGGTAAAACCACTCTAGTCGCTGTGAGTAGGTAAAACCACTCTAGTCGCTGTGAGTAGGTAAAACCACTCTAGTCGCTGTGAGTAGGTAAAACCACTCTAGTCGCTGTGAGTAGGTAAAACCACTCTAGTCGCTGTGAGTAGGTAAAACCACTCTAGTCGCTGTGAGTAGGTAAAACCACTCTAGTCGCTGTGAGGAAGGAAAACCACTCTAGTCGCTGTGAGTAGGTAAAACCACTCTAGTCGCTGTGAGTAGGTAAAACCACTCTAGTCGCTGTGAGTAGGTAAAACCACTCTAGTCGCTGTGAGTAGGTAAAACCACTCTAGTCGCTGTGAGTAGGTAAAACCACTCTAGTCGCTGTGAGTAGGTAAAACCACTCTAGTCGCTGTGAGTAGGTAAAACCACTCTAGTCGCTGTGAGTAAGGAAAACCACTCTAGTCGCTGTGAGTAGGTAAAACCACTCTAGTCGCTGTGAGTAGGTAAAACCACTCTAGTCGCTGTGAGTAGGTAAAACCACTCTAGTCGCTGTGAGTAGGTAAAACCACTCTAGTCGCTGTGAGTAGGTAAAACCACTCTAGTCGCTGTGAGTAGGTAAACCACTCTAGTCGCTGTGAGTAGGTAAAACCACTCTAGTCGCTGTGAGTAGGTAAAACCACTCTAGTCGCTGTGAGTAGGTAAAACCACTCTAGTCGCTGTGAGTAGGTAAAACCACTCTAGTCGCTGGGAGTAAGGAAAACCACTCTAGTCGCTGTGAGTAAGGAAAACCACTCTAGTCGCTGTGAGGAAGGAAAACCATTCGATTCGCTTAGAGGAACGAGAACCACTCTAGCCACTGTGAGGAAGGAGCACCACTCTAGTCACTGTAAGGAAGGAGCACCCCTCTAGTCGCTGTGAGGAAGGAGCAGCACTCTTGTCGCTGTGAGATAGGAGCAGCACTCTAGTCGCTTTGAGGAAAGAGCAGCACTCTAGTTGCTGTGAGGAAGGAGCAGCACTTATCACTGTGAGGAAGTAGCAGCACTAGTCGCTGTGAGGAAGGAGCATCACTCTAGTCGCTGTGAGGAAGGAGTAGCACTCTAGTCGCTGTGAGATAGGAGCAGCACTCTAGTCGCTGTGAGGAAGGAGCAGCACTCTAGTCACTGTGAGGAAGTAGCAGCTCTAGTCGCTGTGAGGCAGGAGCTGCACTCTTGTCGCTGTGAGATAGGAGCAGCACTCTAATCGTTGTGAGGAAGGAGTAGCACTCTAATCGTTGTGAGGAAGGAGCAGCACTCTAGTCGCTGTGAGATAGGAGCAGCACTCTAGTTGCTGTGAGGAATTTTCAGCACTCTAGTCGCTGTGAGGAAGGAGCATCACTCTAGTCGCTGTGAGGCAGGAGCAGCACTCTAGTCGCTGTGAGATAGGAGCAGCACTCTAGTCGCTGTGAGATAGGAGCAAGCACTATAGTCGCTGTGAGATAGCAGCAGCACTCTATTCGTTGTGAGGACGGAGCAGCACTCTAGTCGCTTGAGGAAGGAGCAGCACTATATGTCCGTGTGAGATAGCAGCAGCACTCTATCGTTGTGAGGACGGAGCAGCACTCTAGTCGCTTTGAGGAAGGAGCAGCACTCTAGTCGCTGTTTGGAAGGAGAACCACTCTAGTCACTGTGAGGAAGGAGCAGCACTCTAGGCGCTGTGAGGAAGGAGCAGCACTCTAGTCGCTGTTTGGAAGGAGAACCACTAGTCGCTGTGAGGAAGGAAGCAGCACTCTAGACGCTGTGTGGACGGAGCAGCACTCTAGTCGCTGTGTGGAAGGCGAAGCACTCTAGACGCTGTGAGGAAGGAGCAGCACTCTAGTCGCTGTTTGGAAGGAGAACCACCTAGTCGCTGTGAGGAAGCAGACACTCTAGACGCTGTGAGGAAGGAGCAGCACTCTAGACGCTGTGTGGAAGGAGCAGCACTCTAGGCGCTGTGTGGAGGAGAAGCACTCTAGTCACTGTGAGGAAGTAGCAGCTCTAGTCGCTGTGAGGCAGGAGCTGCACTCTTGTCGCTGTGAGATAGGAGCAGCACTCTAATCGTTGTGAGGAAGGAGTAGCACTCTAATCGTTGTGAGGAAGGAGCAGCACTCTAGTCGCTGTGAGATAGGAGCAGCACTCTAGTCGCTGTGAGGAATTTTCAGCACTCTAGTCGCTGTGAGGAAGGAGCATCACTCTAGTCGCTGTGAGGCAGGAGCAGCACTCTAGTCGCTGTGAGATAGGAGCAGCACTCTAGTCGCTGTGAGATAGGAGCAGCACTATAGTCGCTGTGAGATAGCAGCAGCACTCTATTCGTTGTGAGGACGGAGCAGCACTCTAGGTCGCTTTGAGGAAGGAGCAGCACTATAGTCGCTGTGAGATAGCAGCAGCACTCTATTCGTTGTGAGGACGGAGCAGCACTCTAGTCGCTTTGAGGAAGGAGCAGCACTCTAGTCCGCTGTTTGGAAGGAGAACCACTCTAGTCACTGTGAGGAAGGAGCAGCACTCTAGTCGCTGTGAGGAAGGAGCAGCACTCTAGTCGCTGTTTGGAAGGAGAACCACTAGTCGCTGTGAGGAAGGAGCAGCACTCTAGACGCTGTGAGGAAGGAGCAGCACTCTAGACGCTGTGTGGAAGGAGCAGCACTCTAGTCGCTGTGTGGAAGGAGAAGCACTCTAGACGCTGTGAGGAAGGAGCAGCACTCTAGTCGCTGTTTGGAAGGAGAACCACTAGTCGCTGTGAGGGAGGAGCAGCACTCTAGACGCTGTGAGGAAGGAGCAGCACTCTAGACGCTGTGTGGAAGGAGCAGCACTCTAGTCGCTGTGTGGAAGGAGAAGCACTCTAGACGCTGTGTGGAAGGAGCAGCACTCTAGACGCTGTGTGGAAGGAGCAGCACTCTAGTCGCTGTGAGGAAGGCAGCACTCTAGACGCTGTGTGGAAGGAGCAGCACTCTAGTCGCTGTGTGGAAGGAGCAGCACTTGACGCGGTGAGGAAGGAGCAGCACTCTAGACGCTGTGTGGAAGGAGCAGCACTCTAGTCGCTGTGTGGATGGAGCATACACACACTCACATCCATCACTGTTTCTTTGACCTTACCTGTGTCTGGTGTGACCACAACTGTTACCACATTTACAGCTGTAGGCTACATATAGACATAGTAGGTTAGTTGTGTCTTAAGCTGTGGCCTGTAGCCTCTTTTGATTGACACAAGGCCACTGTTGCTTTTTTGAAGGTTTTATTTGTGGCAGCACATGGATGTCGTTAAGCTACAGATGTAGGATCTTAATTTGAACCAGTTTTCTACAGTTAAAAATGTACCTACAGCAACAGGAATTGTGAATTATTATGTAGATTATAATGAATCTACATTTTTGTAGGGGTTGATACATATTTCGTTAGGGAAAAATCAAGTCTGAAATGTCCTGCATTGTAGTGGAGTTCTCCTGCAACAGGGTGATCAAGTTAAGATTTTACATCTGTACAGCTCTGTAGCCTTAGATTCTGGTTTGACCATGTCCTGAACTTTCTCTCATGGCTACTGTCTATGGGAAACTTTATAACCACTAATTGCACGTTTCACCCACCCCAGTCTCTTTAGTACAGAACCATAGCCTGATGTGTATCTTTTCTGGAAAAAGAAGGGAAATAACCACCATCTTATTGAAAAACAACTCTGCTTCATCCACTATACTGAACATGTAATTACATGTGTATGTTTTTCTAGGGTTTGAGTGACTCAAATTGTATTTGTTTTCTCTCTACGCAAAACTAGTAGGACCTCTGTTGTATATTGCATGTCCCGTCTGAGAAACGGAACATCTGAAACACTTTAGAAAACAGTTGATTGAAGATAATGTTGATTAGACTAGAGAAACAAAGTCTTGTTTCCTCTAACAGTTTGAGTAACTAAGTGCCTTAGGTATTTGTAGTCCTCCACAGCCTGAGAAACTAATGGCCAAGGCAGAGTAGTCTGTGTGAATATTGTGTGGGTTGGGTGGGGGATGGGTTGGGTTGGGTTGGGTTGGGTGGGATAAGTGGGGTAGGTTGGGTGGGGGGAGGGGTGGTGGGTTGTTTGGGGGTTTTGGGAGTGACAGGTCGCATTGGCAGAGTGGGCATATCGGCTTGGACACACAAACAAACACACATACACACACCATACATACACACTGACCTTGAGTGCCCTGTCTCAGACAAATGCCACCTGAGCCCTGGTAGTGATACTGGGGGGGATGAGGGGTGGGGGGAATGAAAAGGTGTTGCTGTCTGAGTGGAGAGTGCCTCTGCACTTCTCTTACCACTGAGGACACAGCAGAATAGGCATATTGTGATCCAACAGACACCAGACCCTCATCAAACTAGCTCTCTCTCTCAATATATACTGTATTCACGTATATAAACTACCGTTCAAAAGTTTGGGTTCACTTAGAAATGTCCTTGTTTTTGTTAATTAAAATAACATGAAATTGATCAGAATTACAGTGAAGACATTGTTAATGTGTGAATGACTATTGTAGCTGGAAACTGCATATTTTTTTATGGAATATCTACATAGGCGTACAGAGGCTCATTATCAGCAACCATCACTCCTGTGTTCCAATGGGACGTTGTGTTAGTTAATCCAAGTTTATAATTTTAAAAGGCTAATTGATCATTAGAAAACTATTTTGCAAATATGTTAGCACAGCTGAAAACTGTTGTACTAATTAAAGAAGCCATAAAACTGGCCTTCTTTAGACTAGTTGAGTATCTGGAGCATCAGCATTTGTGGGTTCGATTACAGGCTCAAAATGGTCAGTAACAAGACTTTCTTCTGAAACTTGTCAGTCTATTCTTGTTCTGAGAAATGAAGGCTATTCCATGCAAGAAATTGCCAAGAAACTGAAGATCTCGTACAACGCTGTGTACTACTCCCTTCACAGAAAAGCGCAAACTGGCTCTAACCAGAATAGAAAGAGGAGTGGGAGGCAAGTGATATCTAGTGATGGTAGATATTCCATAAAAGATCTACCGTTTCCTGCTACAAAAGTCATTCACAACATTAACAATGTCTACACTGTATTTCTGATCAATTTCATGTTATTTTAATGAACAAAAACAAGGACATTTCTAAGTGACCCCAAACTTTTGAACGGTAGTGTACATCTACATATTACCTCAATTACCTCGTCTAACGGTGCCCGCACATTGACTCTGTACCGATACCCCCTGTATATGGCCTCATTATTGTTTTTTACTGCTGCTCTTTAATTATTTGTCACTTTTATTTATTTTTTTCTTCTTGTTTTTAAACTGCATTGTTGGTTCAGGGCTTGTAAGTAAGCATTTCACTCTAAGGTCTACATCTGTTGTATTCAGCGCATGTGACAAAATCAATTCAATTTGATTTGAAACTGGCTGTCGTGAGGACCGCCACAGGAATGGAAGACCCAGAGTTACCTCTACTGCAGAGGATAAATTCATGAGAGTTCACTGCACCTCAGATTACAGCCCAAATAAATGCTTCACAGAGTTCAAGTAACAGATACATTTCAACATCAACTGTTCAGAGGAGACTGTGAGAATCAGGCCTAGGTGGTCGAATTGCTGCAAAGAAATCAGTACTAAAGGACAACAATAATAAGAAGAGACTTGCTTGGGCCAAGAAACACGAGCAATGGACATTAGACCGGTGGAAAACTGTCCTTTGGTCTGATGAGTCCAAATTTGAGATTTTTGGTTCCAACTGCAGTGTCTTTGTGAGACGAAGAGTAGGTGAACGGATGATTTCCGCATGTGTGGTTCCCACCGTGAAGCATGGAGGAGGATGCGTGATGGTGTGGGGGTGCTTTGCTGGTGACACTGTGATTTATTTAGAATTCAAGGCACAGCATTCAGCAGCAATACGCCATCCCATCTGGTTTGAGCTTAGTGGGACTATCATTTGTTTTTCAACAGGACAGTGACCTTACACACCTCTAGGAGGTGTAAAGGCTATTTGACCAAGAAGGAGAGTGATTGAGCACTGCATCAGATGACTTGGCCTCCACAATCAACCGACCTCAACCCAATTGAGATGGTTTGGGATGAGTTGGACCGCAGAGTGAAGGAAAAGCAGCCAACAAGTGCTCAGCATATGTGGGAACTCCTTCAAGACTGTTGGAAAAGCATTCCTCGTGAAGCTGGTTGAGAGAATGCCAAGTGTATAAAGCTTTCTTCCAGGCAAATTGTGGCTACTTTTAAGAACCTCAAATATAAAATCTATTTTGATTTGTTTAACTCTTTTTTGGTTACTGCATGTGTTATTTCATAGTTTTATGTCTTCGCTATTATTTACAATGAAGAAAATAGTAAAAATAAAGAAAAACCTTTGTGTGAGTAGGTGTGTCTAAACTTTTGACTGGTACTGTACAGTATATGCAGTGCTTTCGGAAAGTACTTAGGCCCCTTGACTTTTTCCACATTTTGTTACGTTACAGCCTTATTCTAAAATGCATTCAATACATTTTTGTCTTCATCAATCTACACACAATACCCCATAATGACAAAGCGATAACAGGTTTTTAGAAATGTTTGCAAATGTATTAAATGTATATAAGGTCCCACAATTGACAGTGCATGTCAGAGCAAAAACCAAGCATTGAGGTTGAAGAAATTGTCCGTAGAGCTCCGAGACATATTGTGTCGAGGCACTGATCTGGGGAAGGGTACCAAAACATTTCTGCAGCATTAAAGGTCCCCATTCTTAAATGGAAGATATTTGGAACCACCAAGACTCTTCCTAGAGCTGGCCGCCCGGCCAAACTGAGCAATCACGGGAGAAGAGCATTGGTCAGGGAGGTGACCAAGAACCCACTGATCACTCTAACAGATGGGAAAATCTTCCAGAAAGACAAGCATATCTGCAGCACTACACCAGTCAGGCCTTTATGGTAGAGTGGCCAGATGGAAGCCATTCTTCAGTAAAAAGCACACGACAGCCCGCTTGGAGTTTGCCAAAAGGGACCTAAAGGACTCTCAGACCATGAGAAACAACATTCTCTGGTCTGATGAAACCAAGATTGAACTCTTTGGCCTGAATGCCAAGCGTCACTACAGGAGGAAACCTGGCAGCATCCCTATGGTGAAGCATGGTGGTGGCAGAATAATTCTGTGGGGATATTTTTCAGTAATAGGGACTGGGAGACTAGTCATGTTCGAGGGACAGACGAACATAGGAAAGTACTGAGAGATCCTTGATGAAAACCTGCTCTAGACAATGACCCAAAGTACACAGCCAAGACAACGCAGGAGTGGCATCAGGACAAGTCTCTGAATGTCGTTGTGTGGCCCAGCCAGGGCCCGGGCGATCGAACATCTCTGGAGAGACCTGAAAATAGCTGTGCAGCGACGCTCCCCATCCAACCTGGCAAAGCTTGAGAGGATCTGCAGAGAAGAATGGGAGGAACTACCCAAAGACAGGTGTGCCAAGCTTGTAGCGTCATACTCAAGATGCCTCAAGACTATAATTGCTGCCAAATATGCTTCAACAAAGTCCTGAGTAAAGGGTCTGAATACAGTTTGTTATGTGTAAAAATTTCTTAAGACCTGTTTTTGCTTTGACATTACGGGGTATTGTGTGTAGATTGATGAGGACAATTATTAATCTTATCCTTTTTTGAATAAGGCCGTAATGTTACAAAATGTGGAAAAAGGGAAGGGGTCTGAATACTTTCCGAATGAACTGTATGAATATATATACATCTACATCTCTTTCTGTCTCTCTCTTCCTCTCTCTCTCTCTCTCTCTCTCTCTCTCTCTCTCTCTCTCTCTCTCTCTCTCTCTCTCTCTCTCTCTCTCTCTCAAACACAATCAAACATACACACACCATCAGTCACTGATTGCTCCTGGACATACCTTGGCCCTTGTCTTTGATAGTTAGTTTCATAAAAGTGTCTAGACATCAGTGAATATCTATCGTATCGTTGCTTTAGCATCACAGTAGCTGTAAGTGATACAGGATTGGAGCTGTATGTCAAGAGAATGCCACACTACGTATTAAATTCATCATTGAATTTGTAGGTTATCGATCCAAAGAACCCAATGAACAGCAACCATCAGAGTGCTTTACGTCTCTTTCTTCATGACCACAGAAAGCCAGCATAAAAGGACAAATTGAATGAAGTGGAGACATGATTGCTGTGTGGAAATGAGAGACGCACATGGGGGATGTGGGCTTTGGTTATCAGTGTGTGTGTGTGCGTGTGTGTTTGAGCTGCGGCACTATGTCTGACAGTCCAGCCTCTAAACCTAGACTGATGGGGAGGTTCAAAGGCATGCTGACTAGGACTTACTGTGTCTTGACTGGGGCTTTGGGCTCAACTCAACAACAATAGACTAGATGGCTGTAAAGAAAAGTTGTAAGTTGCTGCTCACTTCATCTCTATTCTTCTCCCCTGTTTTGTCCCTCTGCAATGGAGGCTTTTCTATGCCTGGGAGAGGCTTTATTGTGTCTGATTCCCCTCTCTTTCCCTCCTCTCATTCTCTCTCTCTGCATACTCTCGCCTTTTCTAATTGCCAAAAGTCTGCCTTCTCTCACAGGCCCTCTCTCTCTCTCCCTTAGGCCCTCCCTCTTTCTCTTCTCTCTTCTCTCACTTCCCTCTATCTCTCCCTCTTCTCTCACAGGCCTTCTCTCTCTCTCTTCTCTCACAGGCCTTCTCTCTTTCTCTCTCTCTCTCTCTTCTCTCACAAGCCTCTCTCTCTTCTCTCACAAGCCTCCTCTCTTCTCTCACAGGCCTTCTCTCTCTCTTCTCTCACAAGCCTCTCTCTCTCTCTCACAAGCCTCTCTCTCTTCTCTCACAAGCCTGCCTTCTCTCTCTTCTCTCTCTCTCTCTCTCTCTCTCTCTCTCTCTCTCTTCTCTCACAAGCCTCTCTCTCTTCCTCACAGGCCTCTCTCTCTTCTCTCACAGCCTTCTCTCTTCTCTCCTGGCCTTCTCTCTTCTCTCACAGCCTTCTCTCTTCTCTCAC